>NW_012109208.1:840911-865268 GCF_000951045.1 Mandrillus leucophaeus
GTGATGGTGTCAGTGGTGGGGATGGTGATGGTAGTATTCCTGGTGATGGTGTCAGTGGTGGGATGGTGATGGTGGTGGTGATGGTGTCAGTGTTGGGGATGGTGATGGTAGTTGTGATGGTAGTACTCCCGGTGATGGTGTCAGTGGTGGGGATGGTGATGGTGGTGGTGATGGTAGTACTCCCAGTGATGGTGTCAGTGGTGGGGAGAGTGGTGATGATGATGGCAGTACTCCTGGTGGTGGTGATTATGGCAATGGCTGTGACAGTGATGCTGATTATTATGGTGATTGAAATTCTGGAGGTGATGGGGTAGTGAAGGTAGTGATGGTTGTGGTGGTGATGGTGGAGATAATGGAGATGGTGGTCATGGTGAGGGTGGTGGAGTTGGTAATGGTGGACATGGCAGCGTCACAGGGGAAGAAGCTGCCTCCCTCCACATTATCCTTAAAAATGAAGTGGAGACTCACAAAGCTACAGGGAGTTGGCACAACTTTTAAAAGCAGCAATGGCCTGAAAGGTTTCCTTATTTCCAAAATCACATCATATTTGCTATACATGTCTGAGTGCTTATAAATCAGATTTGGAGTTCCTGTGGACTGTGTCCCAGTGGTGCTGTGCTATGACAAAGCATCACTCACCAGCAGAAGTTTGGGTTGGCTTTGTGAACAGGAAGTCCCAGGCCACCAAAAATGATACATAGGATGATATAGCATTTTGCAATTGTAATGTGCCATTTAAATGCTAAATAGTAATAACTGATCTAGTCCCAAATGCTTCATTAACTCTCTCCACTGCCAAATCACAGGCTTTTCTGTGTGTTTGTGCTAAAGGCAAATCTTAATTGTTTTAATGAGGATTTGCAAGCAGCTCTTTTCTCTCTGCACTTGGGCCTTGATGAGTTACACATATCATTCGCTTAGCAATAGGGAAGTTTTGCTATTTACACAAAAGGCTTCTAACAGTGTTAGGGTTTGGGAAAGACCCAGCCCCTGGTGCCCTCCTAATGCCTTGCCAAATTGAGCTGTATAAGAAGGGTCAAGAGCAGCCGTACCTGTCAAACATGCCAAACACTCTGGCTAAATGAAACTGCAATTAGTCTTGTGGGGGGTTTTGTTTGTTTTTTGGGTTGTTTTTGTTTTTGTTTCTGGAGATGGAAGTCTTGTTCTGTTGCCCAGGCTGGAGTGCAGTGGTGCAATCTCTGCTCACTGCAACTTCTGCCTCCCGAGTTCAAGCGATTCTCCTGCCTCAGGCTCTGGAGTAGCTGGGACTATGGATGCGTGCCACCATGCCCAGCTATTCTTTTTGTATTTTAGTAGAGATGGGTTGTCACAGTGTTGTCCAGACTTGTCTTGAACTCCTGAGCTCAAGCAGTCCGCCTGCCTCAGCCTCCCAAAGTGCTAGGATTACAGGTGTGAGCCACCACGCCTAGCCTGCAATTAGTTTTATTTTCTCCTTCAGTTGCATAGATAGCCAACTTCATTCTGTTTCTACTTGGAGAGGCTGCTACACAGGTGGTCTTATATGTTAAATGTGACTGATACTGCACAATATAATTGGCATTTGAGGTTTCTAATTAGCAACACAGGGATGGACATGGAATACTATGCTGTGAAGTTCCTTCTGCTCCATACAGTAACAAATCGTAAACCAACAGTGCAGATCTTTAAGTCATTCTGTGAAAGGAGTAGGTATATTTAAGAAAAGGAGAAGGGTGGGTGGTAGGGTGGGCGAGACATAGACTTTTTAAAAACTCTAGACTTATTTGCAGGTTCAGATAAAAAGGAAAACTAAGAGAAAGTTTTGATACTCCAGTTTTTCTGTATTTCTTTATTCATGCATTTGTTTGAAAATAATTGCACTTGCAATACTGGTTCCCAAAACATTCACTGGATTTTTTTCTAGCCAATTCCTCAGAGCAAAACCATCTATTACACATTAGAAACAAGTTTGAAAAAAAAAATGCTACCTGTAATGAATAATCCTAATTTCTTCATGGATAGGTCCATGTATAACTCTGTCACGTTTCCAATGCATAATTCCCCCTGGAGCAGGCTGGGCTTCTTCACAGAAGGTGTGTGCTGTGTGTACTGCATGCAGGCTGAGCATGAAATTTCTCAGATCCCATTTCTGGCGGGGAAGGTGGCTTCTGCGTGTGCTGGCTTATTCTGATGGGACACTCGGCATGCAAAAGCATCTGCTGTATTTAGGGGACTGAGTTTTTCTATTTCGCAGTGAGTAAGCAGGCCCAGCCTGCAGCGTTTTCTTCCATCAGTGGGTAACAGAGGCTGCCTCCAACGGGATTTGTCTGGTCCATCTAATGTTTCTGAGACCCTGCCTCTGTTTCCAGAACATCTACTATGTTGTCACTTTGTGTTCCGGGCCATACACAAAATGCCATTCCCTCACCCCAGAGGTACCCACCGAGGGCTTTGTTTTTAAGATAGTTTTATTCTCACTATATACATGCCAGAAAAAGAACACACTGTCTTATCAACCATTCAGCCAAAGACCTGTAATCATAATTAACCCCGTATTATACAAGAGCTAAAGGATAGCAACCACCATTTCCCTGCAAAATGAAAGCACAGTGAAGGTAAACACAATGCAGTGCTTCCATACTGTGGAGTATTATCCCGCCATGAGAAGAAATAACCTCAAACACATCATGCCAAGTGAAAGAAGGCAGTCATGAGAGACCACATAGTATATGATTCCAGTTATATGAAATGTCCAGAATAGGCAAATCCATGGAGACAGAAGGTAGATCAGTGTTTGCCAGGGGCTGGGGAAAGGAACCACATCATGGGCATGGGGTGACGGGAATGTTCTGGAATCAGACAGTGATGAGGGTTGCACAACTTCGTGAATATACTAAATCTCACTCAATTATACATCTTTAAATTTCGATGAATTTCATGGCAGGCAAATGATATTCCAGTAAAGCAATTATTTTTAAAAATGGATGAAAATACTAATCAAAGTTAAAGAAAGCAACAGAGTTGGGATCTTCCTGCACTCCCAGCCTTGCAGCCGTGAGCGTCCATGCGCAGCTTCGCAGCCTGAGCTGTTTCCCCAGCTTTCCAACAGAGACCCGGGGTCTTCTGCTTCATGAGGACTGTAAGGCTTGGAGTCAGAAACGCCTGGGCTCAATCTCCACCTATTTCTCTTTGTGTCTTTTCTATCTGCATTTAGATCAACCACTGTTAGGATTTAGGACCTTGTGAAATCCAAAAGACACCACCAGGGCGCATCCTGGAGGTTGCTGGGGCAGTCATTTTCTTGGGAAGGGGTTGGTGGGTCTGAGTCTTCCTTCCCCTGGGCCTCAGAAGCCAGGAAAGCTAACTGTTCCCCAGCACGTGGGAGAGAATCCGTCTTTTAGGGGCAGGTTTAGATTACTCCACCTTCTGAGACTGCTCTGGAAAACCAGAATGCCAGTGAGTACTGAGGAGTTTTCCTCCAGGGAACTGGGGACACCAAGACATGCTCTCCCTGCAATCAGGCAGCTTATACGTTTGCAGAAAGAATTAACTGTCCTGGCCTGTTTCTCACTTTTGTTGTAAGAAGTGTTTGTCCATGTAGGCACATTACCTTCCTCCTTGCAGGCTGGGAGGGCTTCCAGCTCTTTCTGGTGGTTTCTGCTTGGATCTGTGAAGGCAGATATTTACCACCTTCTCCAGTTCTGACCACAGAAACGAATTGCAGTCATCTAGTAATATTTACAGAGCTGTGGGTTTACAGACATACAAGTTGGCCTGCTTAGCTTTCTTGTCCATACGGAAGTTGTGATAACACCTGGCAGGCTTGTTGACAATAGTCTGATGCCTTGGGTTTGTCCTCAAGAAACAAGCCTGGGGATGAGAATTTGGGAGGGGGGGATCCCAGGAAACACCAATCAAGGACCAGGGAGGGAAGACCTTAGACAAATGCTGTGTTATACAGCAAGCTGATCTCTGGGGGGCGCTGGGGGAGTGTGAAACACCAGCCTCTGAGCCGTCCCACCCCAGGACAAAGATGCTGGATGCTGATCCATCAGCTTCTCACTGTCACTGACTGAGGCTGCACCAGGCGCCATAACCCCTTTGGCCTGGCCTGACCTGTATGTGAGCCATGATGGCACCATCAGTTCCTGGGATGATGGGAGCCAGGGCACGGGGTGGGGCACCCACGGATTCAGCCCCTGTGTTAGTCCATTTCGCATGGCTATAAAGGAATACCTGAGCCTGGATGATTTATTTTTAAAGGAAGTTTGTTTGGGCTCATGGTTCTGCAGGCTGTACAAGGCACAGCACTGGCATCTGCTCAGCTTCTGGTGAGGCCTCAGGAGGTTTTTATTCATGGCAGAAGGTGAAGGGAAGCAGGCAAATCACACGATGAAGGGGAAGCAAGAGAAAGAGGAGGGGGTCCCAGTCTCTTCAACAACCAGCTCTTACGGAACTCATTACCCTAGGGAGGGCACCTCACTCCCGGCCCCACCTCCAACACAAGGGATCACATTTCAACCTGAGATTTGGAACCCACAGACATCCAAACTGTATCAACCCCCTGGTTGATGTGACTTTATCGTCATCCCTTTCTCTAATCCGAGGGCCTAAGCTAGAAGCACGAGGGCTCCCTCCTCACAGCCTCCACCCCCCCCCTCCCTCCTCAGGCACTCAGGGTCTCCTGAGTATCGGGAGAACCCGCTCCTGATGGTTACGTGGGTTCTTTGCTATTTCCTAAGTGGCTCGGCTGGGTTGAGAAATAAAAGGAAAGAGCACAAGAGAGAGAAATTTAAAGCTGGGTGTCCAGGGGAGACATCACATGTCGGCAGGATCCATGATGTTCCCTGAGCCGTAAAACCAGCAAGTTTTTATTAGTGATTTTCAAAAGGGGAGGGAGTGCATGAATAGGGTGTGGATCACAGAGATCACATACTTCACAAGGTAATACAGTATCACAAAGCAAATGGAGGCAGGGCGAGATCACAGGACCACCGGATGAGGTGAAATTAAAATTGCTAATGAAGTTTCCCCGGCATTGTCGTTGATAACATCTTATCAGGAAACAGGGTTTGAGAGCAGACAACCTGTCTGACCAAAATTTATTAGGTGGGAATTTTTCTCCTCCTAATAAGCCTGGGAGCGCTACAGGAGACAGGGACTTATTTCATCCCTTCGACTTTGACCATAAAAGATGGCACGTCTTAAAAGGGGCCATCTATAAGCCTACCTTCAGGGCGCATTCTCTTTCTCAGGGATGTTCCTAGCTGAGAAAAAGAATTCAGCGATATTTCTCCTATTTGCTTTTGAAAGAGGAGAAATATAGTTCTGTTCCATCCGGCTCACCAGCGGCCAGTTCAAAGTTACCTCTCTTGTTCTCTGAACATTGCTGTTATCCTGTTCTTTTTTTAAGATGCCCAGATTTCATATTGTTCAAACACACATGCTCTACAAACAATTTGTGCAGTTGACACAATCACAGGGTCCTGAAGCAACGTTCATCCTCCTCAGTTTACGAAGAAGATGATGGGATTAAGAGATTAAAGGCAGGCATAGGAAATTATTGATTGGGGAAGTGACAAGTGTCCATGAAATCTTCACAATTTATGTTCAGAGATTGCAGTAAATACAGGCATAAGAAATGCAGTAAATACAGGCATAGGAAATTATAAAAGTATTAATTTGGGGAACTAATAAATGTCCATGAAATCTTCACAATTTATGTTCTTCTGCCACGGCTTCAGCCAGTCTCTCCGTTCAGGGTCCCTGACTTCCCGCAACACCTGAGGTTGTCAGGACGAGCCCCGGGGCTCCCGCCTGGGCCTGTGCCCTCCCTCTCCTCTTTCCTGAGCCTCTGCACAGGTACCTCTGCTGGCCTTTGCCTCAAGGCCCAGTGTGCTGGGCGGGGATTTGCCCGGCCGGAACACTGTCCCTTGGTCTGACCCTGGCTAACTCCTCACCCGTTCAGGGGTTGCCATCAGCGGGTCTTCACAGGTGATTGTGCCCTGTGTTTGTCCCCTCAAGGCAGCTTTGTCTTGCCCACTGGTCACACATTGGTGCTCGTTCAAAAAATTGTCTTTCTCCTGTGCTGCGTGCAGGGTCCCTGCTGGTGGTCGCCTAGGTCCCCAGCTACACCCCACACTCAACGCACTACACACTGCCTGCACACGGTAGGTGCCCACTAAGTGCCTGTCAGGTGGGTGCATGGAAGTACCTGCCACATGCTCGTGGTGTGGTAGGGGCTGGACATGGATGGGCTTCCTTTCTTCCCTGGGTTTGAGGGAGGGAGTTCTGTTTTGAAACTTTTATTGGTGACGTTGCATTAGGACTTGAGGCCACCTCTGCTCTGAAGAGCTGGCTTTTGCCCAGCTGGAGTATTTTGTCACCAACCCCTGGATGGTTTTCACTTGCGTTGAGAGATGATTGTCACTTGGTGTGCAGGGTGGTGTTTGCTGGTTTAAGTTTAGGAAGCTTCCAACATGCAGAGCCATAAGAAAACGGTGGCTCTTTAGGTGTTCTGATCTTGGTTTCAGTAGGCCATTACCTCAAGTTAAGATAGGGATGAGATGGGAACCCTTGCCAGTTCTGAAGCAGGACCGTAGTTATTTGCTGATGCTTTCTGCTGGCTTGTGTGCAGATACCTCCTGGTGAGAGCATAGGGGTAGCTCTTCATGTCAAAGGGAAGTTCTGGGAAATTGCTTGATGAAAATCCAAACCTCATCACTAAATGTACAGCAATGTGCTTTCCTCCTAAGTACTACTGAATTTCTGGCTAGAATAGTTCCTTCCTAAATGGAAGGTTTATTTATAAATCAAGAAAAGCTACTAGGGTTTAATAACTTAGTCCAAGATCGATGGGTTTTTAAATTACACATCTCTCTAGGTGTCAACCTTAATCATAAACAGAGAGAAGCTCTCTAAAAGAAAGGATGTTTATCTGGGCATAAAGCTTTGCAATGGGAACACACATGCCATAGTAAACCATGTGCACATTCAGGGAGGTAAAGGAAGACAAAGGTTTTTCATGAAAAAAAAAATGATGAAGATTACACAATTGTTTTGAAATAATTATCCTTGGCTATAAAGATTAATAACAAGGAGGACACCACTCTGAGGCTGGGCGGGCAGTTGCTGGGCAGATGTCCTTGCAGAAGTGTTTTTTTGTGTAAAATGCTGTGGGTTTTGTAGTCTTGTTTTGTTATTAAGCATACAAGCATAAGAACCCGCTCTTCATGGCCTCCCCTGGCTCTGTTTGTCAGGGTTTTCTTAACGTTACTGACTCCATTTTGATTCTGACAACTTTCACTGGGGTACTGACTTAAGTAATTTTTCTTCATTGATGAAGAGTCATGTTTTGTTTTCATCAATGAAGTTCTTGACACACACATTTTAGGATTCATTTGTGGCTGGTGTTAGCAAAACATCACTTCGTTAGTCATCAAGTGCTAGCGGAACAGGTGAATTGTCCAGGATGCATCGTCAGAACTGCAAGGGTGGTTGAGATCATGGCTGTGATGGGAGAGCCTGCAGTGCAGACGCGATGCCTTGTCCCCAGCAGAACCAGAGGGGCATGGCCGTGCTGTCACCCAGGCCTCAGCTGGGCAGCATGGGAGTCCGGATGACCAACTCTGCTCCAAAAAGAGGCGATATCTGAGTGTGGTCACGAGTGAAATTACTGGGCAGCCACATCCCTGTGGATGTCAGTGCACTCAAAGGCCAATTCGGAATGGACATTTGTCTCCAGAGGCAGAGAGGAGTTGGGCATCCTGAGTCTTGCTGTGTTCCTCAAACACTCTCCAAGCAAGAAAGATCCCGCTGAATGTGTCAGTGCCACACCACTCAGGAGACCCGCCTCCCTGGGCCACCTCCTTCAAGGCACTAAGAAGCACCCCGTCTGTCTGGCCGGGAGCTCTCCCTGGGCATATTGGAGATAGCCTCAGGCACCGCAGCCACCTCTGTGTTAGAAACCGGGTGTGCCCTTCCTAAATATCCTCTGGATTTTGAAGGTGCTTGCTGCTTACTCAGGTGAGCCAAGCTGAACAGCATTCCACACACAGCCTGGAGGAGTGGCTGTACCTGACGGGGGAAGTGAGAGCCCCAGCGCACTTTCATTCGCCACTCCTACTGCCAGCACGGTCGCAGGCCCCCATGTCCCGCAGGGAGGACCCTGTGGTCTGAGCTGCTGAATGTGGAATCCTCCAGCTGCGGGATGAGGCTACACATTTTGCCCTTCATGACCCATTTTTCAAATACAATACACAAAGCAGGGAACCATCACTGGGGCTCTCTTGGATCATGGACCCCAAAGTTTCCTGCGGGGCATCACACCCTTCTTATTGCCCGAAAGCCCGTTGAGCAGTAGAGGACCACCGTGTTTGTCAGTTGTCCACATCGCCAGTGCTTATTGTGCTTCTCCTTGTACCCATTCTTCATGCTGTTCACACATCCATCTGCCTGAACTGCCTCTCTGATGATCACATCCCACTTAAGCCTTTCTTCCACAAGCCTGTTGCTTACTAAGAGCCTCTAAATGAGACCCACCCTCCTAACTTTATCTCTCTGGTCTCCTCCTCTGCTTCCCAAACAATACCTATGCTGCTGCCTCTGCCTGGAACACCTTCCCTGCACAGCTTAACCTGTTGATTTCTTCAAACCTCTCTATTACAGAAAATTTCAAACACACGAAAGGAGAGAGGATTGTATAATGGATCGTGTGCACCCATCAGCCAACTTTGGTGGTCAGCCCACAGCCAGTCTTGTTTTCCCTGTATGATATACACTCCTCCTTCAGTGGTCAGCCCACAGCCAGTCTTGTCTCTTATACACATCTAGATGTGTATAAGAGACAGGGTATATACTCCTCCTTCAGTGGTCAGCCCACAGCCAGTCTTGTTTTCCCTGTATGATATACACTCCTCCTTCAGTGGTCAGCCCACAGCCAGTCTTGTTTTCCCTGTATGGTATACAACATACCTTCATTCATCACTCCTGCTGCCAGTCTTGTTTTCTCAGTATGGTATACACTCCTCCTTCAGTGATCAAAGATGGTCAGAGATGACCCGAGGTAATGGCTGTCAGATGGGGCTCCAGATGGCAGTGCTGGTGGGTTCATCGGGGATCCCTGCTGTCCCGCATCCCATGAGACAGAGAGGTCATTGGCAAGATAAAAGAGGGATGCGTGATCCTAGAGCCACATGAGGCTGGAAATGTACTTGAGGGGGACACTTTGGAAGGTGTTTTTGCCGTCACTTGTGGTTCCTTGACTTTCTACTGTCACTGAATTTCAGATGAGAATTCCAACTGAGATGATCAGTGGTCAGCCCACAGTCTTGTTTTCTTGGTATGGTGTGCACTTCTCCTTCCAATCCAGATGATTTTTAAAAAGTCCCAGACTGTGCATCTTTTATTTCATCTTTAAATACTTTAGCATGAATCTCCACATAGATAGCTCTTCTTTATATGTTTGATTTTAGTTCAGTTTAATTGAGTTTTTCTAATTTTTATTATGTTAGCATAAAATTTACCAACTTAACAATTTTTAAGTGTACAGTTTGGTGGTATTAAGTACACTTATAATGTGTAAGCATCACCACCGTCTATCTCTATATCCCTTTTCTTTCCACACCTATTAAATAATAACTCCTCACACCACTCCCATCCCCTGGAAACCACACTTTTGGTGACTTTTGAGTACTTTTGATGGCTCTAAGTACCTCATATTGATGGAATCCTACAGCATATGTCTTTATGTGAGTAGCTTATTTCGCTTAGAATAATGTCCTCAAGGTCCATCCATGCTGTGGCCTATATCAGAATTCCCTTCCCTTTTTAAGGCTGAGCAATACTCCATTGAATGTAGATAGCACATTTTGCTTATCCATTCATCCGCAGACACTTGGGATGCTTTCACATTTCAACTATTATGAATAATACTGCTATGAACATGGCATGCAAATATCTCTTCAAGACCCTGTTTTCAACTCCATTTGGTATATATCCAGAAGTGGAATTTCTGGACCATATGGTAATTCTATTTTTCATTATTTGAGGAACTGCCATACTGTTTTCCAAAGCGACTGAACCATTTTTCATTCCCACCAGCAGTGCACAAGGATTCCAGTTTTTTCACATCCTCACCAACACTTGTTATTTTCTGTTTTTTTAAAAAAACAGTAGCCATCCCAGCGAGTATGAGGTCATCTCTCATATGCAGTTTTGATTTTCATTTCCCATTATTAGTGATGTTGAGCATCTTTTCATGGGCTTATTGGCCATCTGTATATCGTCTTTGGAGAAATGTCTATTTAAGTCCTTTGCCAATTTTTGAATCAGATTTTGCTGTTGTTGAGTTTTAGCCATTCTCTGTATATCCTGGGTATTAATTCCTTATTAGATACATGATTTGCAAGTGTTTTCTCCCATTCTGTGGCTTACTTTCTTACTCTGTTGATATTGTCTATTGATGCACAAAAATTTCTAAATTTTTATGAAGTCCAACTTGTTTTTTCTTTTGTTGCCTCTGCTTTTGGTGTCACGTCCAGGAGATCACTGACAAGTCCAATGTCATGAAGCTTTTGCCCTGTTTTCTTCTAAGAGTTTTATGGTTTTAGATTTTACATTTAGGTGACTGATTTATTTGGGATTGGTTTTTGAATATGGTATTAGGTAAGGGTTCAACTTCATTCTTTTGCCTGTAGATATCCAATTTTTTAGCACCATTTGTTGATAAAAATGTCCTTTCCCTATTGAATGGTGTTGGCACCCTTGTCAAAAATCATTTGATTATATAAGCAAGTGTTTATTTCTGGGCTCTCTATTTTATTCACTTGGTCCATATATGTGTATTTATGCCATATCACACTGTTTTGATTCTAGTGCCATTGTAGTAAGTCTTAAAATCAGGAGGTGTGAGTACTCCTACTTTGTTCTAAGTCCAGCCTGTGCTCCTTGAGATTCCATGTGAATGTTAGAATGGGTTTTTCTGTTTCTGCAGACAACATTGTTGGGATTTTGCTACTGATCACACTGAATCTATCGATAACTTTGGGTAGTATTGACATCCTAGCAATATCAAGGTTCCCAATGCATGAATATGGAATCTCTTCCCATTTATTCATGTCTTCCTTAATTTCTTTCAGCAGTTTTTTTTTTTTTTTTTTTTTGAGATGGAGTCTTGCTCTGTCACCCAGGCTGGAGTGCAGTGGCATGATCTCAGCTCACTGCAACCTCTGCCTCCTGTGTTCAAGAAATTCTTCTGCCTCAGCCTCATCAGTCTAATTTTTGTATTTTTAGTAGAGATAGGGTTTCACCATGATGTTGGCCAGGCTGGTTTCGAAATCCTGATCTCGAGTGATCTGCCCACTTCAGCCTCCCAAAGAGCTGGGATTAGAGGCATGACCCACCACCCCCTGCCTCGGCAATGTTTTGATGACTTCATTGTACCAGTCTTTCACCTCATTGGTTCAATTAATTCTGAAGTATTGTGTTCTTTTTGATGCCATTGTAAATGATTTTTTAAAATTTCTTTTCAGATTCTTCATTGTTAGTTTATAGAAATGCAGCTGATTTTTGTGTATTAACATTTATCCTGCTACTTTGCTCACTTCATTTATTAGTTCTAACAGATTTTTTGTGGAATCTTTAGGGTTTTCTATATATGAGATCATACTTCTTCCTTTCCAATTAGGTGCCTTTTATTTTTTGTTCTTGCCTAATTTCTCTGGCTACAACTTTTAGTACAGTGTTCAATAAAAGTGGGAAAAGTGAGCATCTTTGCCTTGTTCTTGATCTTATGGGTGCTTTCACCATTGAGTATGATGTTCACTGTGGATTTCTTCAAATATAGCTTTTATTTTGTTGAGGTAATTTCTTTCTATTCCTAGTTTGTTTCATGTTTTTATCATGAAAGAGAAAAGCATCAATGCTTTTCCAGAAATGCTTAGTAGAAAAGCATTAAATTCTTTTTCTATGTCAGTTGAGATAATCGTATATCTTTGTCTTCCGTTCTGTTAATGTGGCGTATTACAGTGATTGATTTTCATAATTTTAACCCTCCTTGCATTCCAGAAATAAATCTCACTTGATCATGGTATATGATTCCTTTAATATGCCACTTAATTCAGTTTAGTAGTATTTTTGTTGGGCGTTTTACATCAGTGTTCATAAGGGATATGAGTCTGTAATGTTCCTCTGGTGTCTTGTCTGGCTTTGGTATTGGTAATGCTTACCTCATGGAATGATTTAGGAAGTGTTCTCTCCTTTTCAGTTTTTTTGGAAAAGTTTGAGAAGAACTGGTATTAGTTCTTTAAGTGTTTGCTGCAATTCACCACCGAAGCCATTTTGTGAAAAATCTCTTATCTATTGCCATAAAACCCCAGAACTCTTGGACTAAGACGTAAAAAATCATAGAGCTGAAAGGGACCTGAAAGCTTTTCTTGCTCAAGCACCCCATTAATAATTCCACTTTCATAAGCCACTTGCCCACAGTCAGATATTTAGTAGCAAAACTAGGGCTGAATCCCTGGCCTCCTGACTCTTAGTAAAGTGTTCTTTATACTGTGACAGTCTCCAAGTAAAAAAAAAATATATATATATATATATATATGTATCATAAAATTTGTATAGAATATGTTGCATACCTGCTTTCTGACTTTTATTTTCCTTTCACAATGCCTCAATTTTCCCATTCACCTGATATTCACCCCAACTCATGGTTAGGTGTGCATGTTAGTAACTCCCCAGGAGAGTTCTTACAATGGTGATAAAGAGACTAAGAACTAGGAACTCAAATGCAAGGCCACAGAGGCCCCTCTTCATCTTGTCTTCTCCTCTAGCTGCCTTCCTCGATAAAGAAGCAGGTGGGGCATGATTGGCCAGTGATGCATTTAAAGCTCTGCTAAGCTCAAAACCAGACTCCAAGTCTTATAAGAAGATGACACGGGGAACTCAGTGGTTGGTGCAGCCCAGAAAGCATTTGGTCAAGAGAAGGGAGCATCTTAGACAGAGCAGAGACTGCTTATGCAGAAATAAAGGGCCAGGCAGGAGGCTTTCATCTCTGTAGCTACTGGTTCTGAATATCATCAACTGAGAAAATTTTTTTAAAAAATCCCACAAAAGTTATAAAGGGAATTGGAGGAACAGTAGCACCGTTCTGGGGCAAGACTCCAGAGTGCATTGGTGCAGAGCCATGTGGATAACCCCAGATGGCAGCCTCATCAGAGGCATTCTCTCTCCTCCCATCAACCCAGTTTCATCTCTGAGTGGATGAACTGAGGCCCAGGGAAACGCTCTAAGCAGGTGGGAGTGGGTACCAGCAAACATGGAAGGAAATGAGTTAATGGGAATTATGAAGCAAACACAATATATATGACAAACGAGCCTGTGTTGAAAGAGATATCGAAGGATGCGGCAATGACAAAAATAAAATTTCACTAATTTTGATCCCTTTCATTCATACGTATCATAATTTATGATACTCAAAGTTGAAAAAAATTCACTTCAATATAAAAAAAGTTGTTCTGTAAAAAACAGTTTGATGCAATTTGAGTACATTTTAAAATTTAGTAAATAATCGGTTGTAAAATCAAGCCAACTTGTTCAGCAGGCCAAAACTTGCACTATACACTGTAGCCCAGCACCTCCTCAGCTTTAATGTGCAGACTCATCAGCTAGGATCATGTTAAAATGCAGATTCTGATTTAGTAGATGCAGGTGCTACTCAAGATTCTGCATTTCCAACAAGCTCCCAGCTGGTGCTGATGCTGCCGGTTCTCAGCAAATTCTGAGTGGCAAACTGTAGAGAGCACCCTAAGAGACCAAGCTGTGCCTATCTCAAGATGCCTCAGTAGCAGATTCGTGTTTGGGACTTGACGCCTCAAGATCATCACTAAGTAGGGATTATTGCAATCACATAATTTCCTGCTTGAATGAATAGCCATGTACCTGGGAAGAGCTAATCCCCATTACAGATTTGCAGTTCTGTTTTCCTATGGACTTGTCGGATGCTAATGTGATTGGGTTTACCCGTGGGTTTCAGGATGTCTGCTAGCAATCAAAGGTTCCTCTAGGCTGCAAGGGAGCCAGCTCCTGCAGTCTCCTTCATTTGGAAGCAGAGACTTTATAGAGATTCAGGTAATCAGTTTCTGCTACCTCTGGCTAGCCACCCCGACAGATCCTTTTTAACATTCACTGAATAGGTAGGACTGCATTTTGTCTAACTCTCATAGTTACTATGCGTTTATCAGCTGATTGGTACAGTCTGAAACAATGTGGGTCTGGGTGATTAGCTTGTTTTTAAGTGTGATTCTCTTGTCTCATCTCTGTTTTCTCCTCCTCCAGGAGAAATGGGTTCCCTGAGACAAGTGTGACCTACGTGCCCAGCCCACCAGCCTGACGCCTAGCCAGAGAGAGAGGACCATGGATGGCATCATTGAACAGAAGAGCATGCTGGTGCATAGTAAAATCAGTGATGCTGGCAAGAGGAATGGCTTAATTAACACCAGAAACTTGATGGCCGAGAGCAGAGATGGTCTGGTGTCTGTTTACCCAGCGCCCCAGTACCAGAGCCACCGGGTGGGGGCCAGCACAGTGCCGGCCAGCCTGGACAGCAGCAGGAGTGAGCCGGTGCAGCAGCTGCTGGACCCCAACACCCTGCAGCAGTCGGTGGAGTCCCGCTACAGGCCCAACATCATCCTCTATTCAGAGGGTGTGCTGCGTTCCTGGGGGGACGGTGTGACCACCGACTGCTGCGAGACCACCTTCATCGAGGACCGATCGCCCACCAAAGACAGCCTCGAGTACCCCGATGGGAAGTTCATCGACCTCTCAGCTGATGACATAAAAATCCATACCCTGTCCTACGATGTGGAGGAGGAGGAGGAGTTCCAGGAGCTGGAGGTTAGAGGATGTGTTTGTCAGAGGCCGTCTAGGAATGTGTGATGGGGATTCTAGGGTGGGCAGGAGCCATGAATGCCTATACACTGTAGCCCAGAAATTAGGGAATGAAACTAGTGTGCAAAAATGCAGAAACCAAAGGCAGTCTTGGTGCCCTTCACTCTTGAATGCTTGTGGAAGATAGAAGGAGAGGAAAGACTTAGATTAACAGAAAGCCAGTGATTCTGGTATGAGATGACCCCAGGTAATGGCTGTCAGATGGGGCTGCAGAAGGCAGTGCTGGTGGGTTCATCAGTTTTCCCTGCTGTCCCTCATCCCATGAGACAGAGAGGTCATTGACAAGAGGAGGGAGGAATGCTTGATCCCAGAGCCACATGAGGCTGGAAATGTATTGGATGGGGGACACTTTGGGAGGTGTTTCTGCTGTCACCTGTGGTTCCTTGACTTTGCATTCCACAGTTACTACTGAGAGATTGTTGATAGAGCTGAACCACGCTGGAAGAAAGTGTAGGTACTGATAGCCTAAAGGGAAGATAAGCTGACTTTTTTAGAGGACTGGAGGGCAGGTGACAGCATTTGAATTACATGCACAGAGATGTGCACATTGCACATTGGATATAGCATGGTAGGCACAGTGGTTGCTGGGTATGTGGCACACTGGCCCCCTAGGGCAGCACTGGGTGACAGGGTGAGAGCAGCTGCTGCAGGCCATGGACTAGCGGTTTGCTGCCCATGCGCTCCAAGACTTTCCGCTGCAGTGAGGCCAGGGATGTTTTCCCAGGACGCGATGTCAGGGAGACTTGGGCCAGGCTTTCCGTCAGTTTGGTGGGGGAGGAAACCGCCGAACAGGTCCGACCTTCAGAGGCAGTGTGTGGCCAAAGGGGAAAGGGATGTCTGTTTTTCTCTAAGGTAGGTGAGAACATTTTTGTAAGTAGAGAGGAAATGTTCAGAATGGAAAATTGAGGATCGCGGCCGGCGGCTGGGGAGTGGTCTTGGGGAGGCAGGAGCTGTACTCCAAGCATGTATGTGTGAGAGATGGCCTCTCAGAAGAAGTCCACGTGCTGGCCTGGGAGAGAAGAGAAGGGTGGGGTAAGGGAAACTTTCAAGCGCTCTGGGTTGAAGAGGAAGGAAAGGAGGGGTTCGTGTTGGCTGAGTATCAGCACAGCCAGAGAAGCTCTTGGGGTGTGTTGGGGTGTGGGGAGATTGCAGACAGTCTAGAGCAGTGAACTGGGAGAAGTGCCCATTCTAGAAAAGACTTCTGGAGAAACTGCCCAGTTGCAGTATGAGTTCGTGTGAAGATCTGGTCAGACCCAGGGCTCTGTGACTTTCTCCAGCCGTGTGGGACCATCTTTAGCAGGTGAGGCTCTCTTGGCAAGGTGTACTCTGCCTGGAAGGTGGAGGAGGCAGGAGAAAGCAAGAGGGGGGAAGTTTGGAGCCGAATCAGACCCACAACCATGGGACCCACGCTTGATAGAAAGGCCGGAGAAATTGCAAGGGAGTGACAGGTCAAGGAGACCAGAGGATCAGGATTGGAGACCTCAGTGAGAACCAGGAGCCAAGAGATCCGGCTTTAGTCAGGAGGGAGGATCAGCAATGGAGAGGGAAACTTCGGTGCAGCCCCAGCCAGTGGAGCCTGGGAAGCCCACTGGCAGGGAGTGGAGAGTCGTAGCATGGAAGAGGACCAAGACGTGATGCCTGGGCATCTGCGGAGGTCCTAATGCCCTCTGGTGACACCTGTGAAGGGAGGGTACTCATGATGCAGCTGTGGAAAGTTGGGAGCATGCTTGGCTTCTGTTCAGAATCCTCTGCCCCTGTCTACTGTTTTGCAAGATCTGAGGGCTTTGCTTACAGTGAAATATAAATAAATACTGCCCGACCCGCATGGAGTGGAATTAGGGAAGCGAATGCACAAAAACGCAGCCCCAGGAGTTAAGGGAACGGAATACCCCATCAGCTGTGAAGAGGGGCTAGGGCCCTGAGCTCAATGCAGGGTTCAGAAGTCATCACACAGGCAGGAGCCCTCCCCCGGCTATATCTTGAGGATGAGTAAGAGGAGGCTTGAGGGGAGCTGGCAGAGAAATTCCAGTCCAAGAGGACCTGGGGAGCACAGAGGCAGCAGCTCCAGAGATCTGCAGGGAAGAGGAACTGGTCAGAAATGCGGGGAGGCCTATGGGAAAGACGGGGAGGAGACAGGTTGGAGAGGGAGGGGGTTCCCATCAGCAAGGACCTTATCAGCCACCTAAGGGAGACTGGATTTATGCAGAGTCACAAACTGAGATACGTGTGAGACAGAAGGGACCCACCAAAGAGTCAAGAAGGAGCCCTGGGAGGGGTGGGCCTGGAGCCTGGAGAGCCAGGCCCCACCCAGAGCATCTGTCCCCTCTGCTTCAGGGTCACTGCTGTGCCCCACCACACAGGCCGTGTTGCTGGGGAACCTGAATAGATTTGTTAGAGTAACCAAGAGCCAGAATGCACCAACATTTAATCCACAAGACAACACAAAGTGAGCAGGATGTCATGTGGAGGACCTGGGAATCGCAGGAGGAGGCCTTCGCACCTGCACGTGACCATGCAGGTCCATGGAAGGGTCTCATGCAGAAGGGCTGTGGTCAGATCTTGATCTGTGTTTTCAGGAGCTGCTCTGACCAGGAGTGGGACAAGGATGTAGAGGAGATGGAGGCAAGAGGGTAGGCAGCCTGGGGCTAGGACCAAACCGGATGTGCCCCCTGCCTTTTTTGGGGGACTTGTCATAAGGGCAGGTGAGAGAATAAGGACAGCATTAGAAATGGTGAAGAAATATCTAAAAGGTGAAATTTGTCGTTAATGGAGATGCGAGGGTAGAAAGGAAGGGATCAGAGATGTTCCCAAGCCCCCAGGGGGCCAAACTGGCTGGCAGAGGATTTTCAGCTTTCTTAAGGGTTTTTGGAAAATCCCCTCCAGGACACAATATGCCCCAGTGATAGAAGGCTTGGGATGGTTGATTGAAACCAACTAGATTGAAAAGGACATTTGAATGTCTCCATCATTTCTTTCTCACCCTTGTGGGTTCCTCCCCACCCCGATTGCATTCATGCACTTCTCTTGAATAACTACACTCTGCCAAGGTCAATGGGAGGAGAGAAGGTGGGAGGAGAGCAGGTGGGAGGGGAACAGGTGGGAGAGGAGCAGGTGGGAGGGGAGCAGGGAGCAGGTGGGAGGGGAGCAGGTGGGAGGGGAGAAGGTGGGAGGAGAGCAGGTGAGCAGCAAATCTTCTTAGTCCTCAGTTAGCCTCCCTCCTGGTACTTCACAATGGACTACATTCAAAAGAATTGTTTATCCTTCTTGAAGACTCACGTGGGCTTCTGATGGAGCTTGCACATAAACACAACCAATATTTTAATGCAATTTTTAAAAAATTTATAGTATATCTGAATCCACATTTTTGTCAATCAATTACTGAATCCATTTTATTGCAATGATTTTTCACACGGTGGCTTCAGCAGGTAATAGATGTGGTTTTGGAACCCTGTAAGGGTCTGAAATGTACTCAGAGACAATGTTTTAAATAAAAGCTAGGAAGTGGGTGAAGGCAGACACAGACTTGTCTGTCTTAGTAGTCCAAGGCTCTGACAAGTAGTATAGTATACTTCTTGGGAGGTAACTTTCCCACCCAGTCCTGCTCCTCTGATCTAGCAGCAAAAGTGGAAGCCCATCAGAAATAATTCTTTTAATAATACAGTAATAAGAATCTTTAGTCATAATAACGGTGCCTACTCTGTATTAATATTTCTAGTGACTTTTGACTATAACGTAAGATGGAGCATGTTGGCATTTATATCTTGGCCACAAAAGGCACTCCTAAAGTAACATCAATGGAACAGCCAGTTGTTTACAAATCGAGCTGCCTCTTAGGCACTTTAGTGAGACTTTCTGGTCGACATCCAAGGAGCTCACCTGGATCAAGAAATGGCCCTCCCACAGGCTCTGAGCGGAAGGGATGGAGACACATTACAGCTGCTGTTGCTTCTGTATGCAGCTCAGGATGCTGAGGAGGATTTCAGAGCCTCACCACAGTGGTTAACTTGGTCCCTTTTCTCTGAAAACAAAGATATTTTCTCAGAAACATTCTTACAGTATAGCTATGGTGCTTTTTATTCTATTCTTCTGTAAATAACAAAATCTAATGACTGGTTGGAAGTGTCATTGAACATGCAGTAGCTGTTCTTTGGTTTACTCTTTTCTCCATTCCATTAAATAATAAACGGTCATGTATTGATAAGCATTTGCTGCATAACAAATCACCCCCACAACATAGTGCCTTAACAACTCTTTCTTTAGCTTATAATTTCTGAGGGTAGACAATTGAGCTGGGCTCCGCTGGGTGATTGTTCTGCTGGTCTCACCTGGGCTCACTCACTTTTCCATAGCTAGCTGTGATGGGCTGGGCAGCCAGAGGCTGCTGGCTGCAGTAACAGAGGTGACTGCATCACCCAGCAGTCACCCATCCTGTCCCAGGCTTCATCGTGTGGCAGCCAGAGAGGTGGAGCCCACTGTGCAAGGGCTTGTCAAGTATGTGCCTATGTCCTGCATGTTACTATCTCATTGACCAGAGTAAGTCACACAGCCAAGCTCAGTCAGTGTGGAAAGGATTGCTTAAGGTCACGATATAGGGAAGTGATAACAAATTGGGTGCCAGTACTGCAACCACAGAGCCAAAAACCATAGACTTTTGGCATCATTTTTTTTTTCAGATCATCTAATTGAACAGAATGACAACTACTGAAACAAAAGAACAGTGAATATTGATCTGAGCTCTTTCTAGAAGGCAGTTCTACTCAGAAAAAAAGAAAAAAATGTGATTTTTAACTTCTTTGAGTATTGCATAGCTTCACTTGGTTTACAGCGAATGGATGCTGTTTCCCAGAGAGTGCCGTTTTCAGAAAGCCACTGCCCTGGTTCGGAGTGGGGCCTTCTCATTGTCCTGGGTCGGAGCAGGGCCCCCTCGTTGCCCTGGTTCTGAGTGGGGCTTCCCTTGCTGGAGCTCCTGGGCACTGGGTGGCTGGCTGTGTTTTCCCCAGTCACTTTCCCAAGACAGGTGCGTCCCTGGCATTTATGAAGGAGCCTCCCTAGGTCCGAAGAGGTCGGCCTGTCTGACACATGGTTTGCAAGGGCATGTGGAGTGTACTGTTTACCTTCAAGGTTGTGGTAGTACCAGGAACAGGTTCTATGACTAACTTTGAGAATATTTATGGGAGGTTTTCAACCATTCAGCAAGTGTTTATGATCTGTCCTGCTCCACTTTAAGTCACGAAGTAGAGCATGGCTTGACATTAGACAGGGAGATATAGGGGCACCTCTGGGGCTTTGCGGGAGTGCAGAGGTGCCGCTCATTATCTAGTGCCACTGCGCTCAGGGTGACAAGACAGGCATCCTGTGGGGGTGCCCTCAGGACACTCTGGGTAGTGATAATTGGGCCTGATGTCCCATAGCCCGGGCCTCTTCCCAGGTATGTGAACACTGTTTCTTCCACTTCCCAGCCAGTAGCTAAAAACTGCTGTCTCAGGGAATACCAGCAGTGGGAAACGACATCTCCTTTCACACAGATAAACTCAGAGAGATTTCAGGGACAAGTAATGAAGCAGGGCTACAAAATACACAGTTTGAGTTTACAGCCATGAAATGAAGTGACTGGAGTCTGGGTGCAGAGGCCTGACCACCCTCCTTCCCTTAGAGATGGTGACCAGATGTTGAATGGCACTTACCTATGGTAATGCAAAACCTTAAACCTTTCAGACCCGGAGTACGTGGCAGTCACTCCCTAGAAGCAGTGCCCACAGGGGCTGTGCCTTTTCTTCACTGAAGGAAGAAGGGAGAAGGGAACGCTCATCAGTGGAGCAACTTTTCTGCCAGGCCCTGCGAGTGCACTCGGCCATCGAGTCCTCGAAGCACTTGGGGATGGGTCATGGTGCTGTCCTCATCCTACATGTGGGGAGACAGAAACTTGGGGTGTTTCCAAGATCGCACACGTGGCTCTGCTGTCAGCCCTTGGATCTCAGACAGATCTGCTCACTTTAGACTCTGTCTCCTCATGACGCTGTTCTTTCTACATTAGGGGGAAAAATGTGTTCCAGTAAACTTCTGTTTCAGCATTATGCCAGAGTCCACAGACAAAGCAGGAAGAGACGGCACCAGGACCTCACGTCTGGGAACTCGCCATCAAGCTTTCCAAGGCCTTCCAGTCTGTCTTCTCATGTAAAAACTTGAAAGTGTTGGAGGACACAGAATTCTGTAACTGCAATAGAGCACTTACATATACTTCATTCATAAGCATGGAAAGAGGGGCGAGGACTCAGCACGCATTTGAAGAAAACCCAAAAGCATGAATGAGACAGAACAACAACAAATAGAACAATTGATCCAGAGGAAACAGAAAGAATTCAGAAAATAATAGACAACATTTTGAAATTTATTTTTAGTATCTCCAGAGAGATTTGAGGTGCTGATTTGGGTAGAGGAAGATTTGGGGGTTTTGTTTTGCTCATTTGTTTGTTTACCTCGTAGCACTGGCCAGAACCTCAAACACATTGTTGAGTGTAAGTGAACGAACATTCTTGCCTTGCTCCTGATCTTAGGGGAAAGCTGTTAGCTTTCATGATGAAAGATGATGTTTGTTGTAGTTCTTTATCGCCACTCTTAATCAGGTATAGGAAGTTCCCTTTGTCACTTCTTTGTTGAAGAAGGTTTTTTATTTTATTTTTATTTTATTTTTTAATTGACAATAAATAGGGTATTCATATTTGTGGGATATATAGTGATGTTTTGGTACATATAACTTGGTGAGCAGATCGAGGTAATTAGCATATTCATTAACTCAAACATTGATCATTGTTTTCTGTTGGGAACATTCAATAACCTCCTTTTAACTATTTGCAACTGTATAATATATTTTTAACTGTTTTCATGCTACAGTGCTGTAGAACACAGGAACTTATTCATATCTAGCAGTAATTTTGTATGTTTTAATACATCTCTTCTTCTCTCTCCCTTCCTCCTACTCTGCCCACCCTCTACTATTCTTCGTTCTACTTTTACTTCTTTGAAATCAACTCCTTTTAGTTTCCACGGGTGGAACATGCAGTGCTAAACTTTCCCTCCTGACTTACTTCATTTAACATAATGTCCTCCAGTTTCATCCATGTTTGCTGCAAATGACATAATTTCATTATTTTTTTATGGCTGAATAGTATCCTGCGGTGCTGAAATGGGAGAGTTCCCTGATTCCCCTTGCAGGATGTTTGATGGGTGTGGCTCGCCTGTTCTGTTGTTGCTCAAACCCACTGTGGGACTGGAGCATGCAGAAGGGCAGGTGCAGAGGCTGGGGCGAGTGCTTTGTGCTCCGAACCAGCAGTAGTGTCTAGGGGTGGTTGTCTGCAACCCTAGTGTTACAAAGTTCTTTCAGCTTTGCTGTCCACAGACGACTTGAATGCTAACAGGCTCAATGGACCCTCTGCCTTTTCGCAAGGACAGAGGGCTAGATCCAGAGCTGTTGCCCAGCATCCTGGAAAAATCAGGTCACACATGGGCTTGAAGGATGAATGCGAGGTTTTATTGAGTGGTAGAGGTGGTTTTCAGTGGGATGGATGTGGAGCTGGGACGGAGACTGGAGTGGGAAGGTGATCCTCTCCTGGACTTGGGCTGTCCAGTGGCTGGACTCCTCTCTGACCACCCCCAGCCAAACTCCTCTCGGCGTTCAGATGTTCCTCCTCTTCTCCCTTTCTCTGCCATGTTGTTCTGCCATTTGTCTGTTTGCTGGTCTGCTGGCTTGCTGGTCTGCCTCTGGGTCCTGGGGTTCAGGGTTTATATGGATGCAGGCATGCGGGCTAAAAGACAACTTTTTGGGCACAAAAACAGGGATGCCCTTTCTCACTTAGGGTCACAGGTATCCGGGCTTGAGGGTGGGGCTTTGCCAGGAAACTGCCCTCTTCTACCCAGTATTTCCGTTTCCTGTCCTATCAGTGTACAACTACCCCATTTTCTTTATCCATTTATCTGTTTGTTGTTGGACACCTAGGTTAATTCCCTATCTTGGATATTGTGAATAGCACTTCAACAAACAAGTGGTGTAGGTGTCTCTCTAATGTACCGATTTCGTTTCCTTTGGATAAATGCCAAGTAGTGGGGTTGCTGGATGGTATGGTAGTTCTATTTGTAGTTTTTTGAGGGACCTGCATATGGACGTTCAATTTGTCAGGTACTACTTAGGTAATCGTATATGGTGTTTCTTTATTGTCCTTTATTTTTTCATCCTTTAATCATGTGGTATATTGTATTAACTGCTTTGCAGATAATAGACCATCCTTGCATTGGGAGGTAAATCCCACTTTGTCTTGGTTTATAAGCCTCTTTAAGTGTCACTGGATCTTATTTTCTAATCCTTGGATGAGGATTTCTTTGCCTATATTCATGAGGGATGTTGGTCCGCAGTTTTCTCTTCTTGTGCCATCTTTCCCGGACTCTGGTATGAGGGTAATATTGACTGCACAGAATAAGTTGGGAATTGTTCCTCTCTTTATTTTCTGAAAGATTCTGTTTAGTATTGGTATGATTCCTTTTCAGGTGTTTGTTAGAAGTCACCAGTGAAGCCATTTGGGCCTGGCCTTTTCTTTGTGGGAAGAGTTTCAATTACTGAACTGATTCTATTACCTTACTGGTTTAAGTCTCTTGTTTTTGTTTTTTGGTTTTTTTGAGACAGAGTCTCGCTCTGTCACCCAGACTGGAGTGCAGTGAAACGATCTCAGCTCACTGCAAGCTCTGCCTTCTGGGTTCATGCCATTCTCCTGCCTCAGCCTCTGGAGTAGCTGGGACTACAGGTGCCCGCCACCACACCTAGGTAGTTTTTTGTATTTTTAGTAGAGACAGGGTTTTACCGTGTTAGCCAAGATGGTCTCGATCTCCTGACCTCGTGATTCGCCCGCCTCGGCCTCCCAAAGTGCTGGGATTACAGGCATGAGCCACTGCACCCGGCCAGTCTCTTGTTTTAAAGAAAATCCGAAAGTTGTCCTTTATTCTTGTCTCAGTTTTAGTATTGTGATGTCTAATTTGTTGGCATGAAGTTGTTCATCATATTCCATTTAAATCCTTTTAGTTTCTGTATGGTTGGTAATAATATTTACTCTTTCATGCCTCATTTTAGTAATTTAAGTTTCTCTATTTCTTTCTTGGTCAGTCTAGATAGAAATTGGTCATTTTTTAGATCTTTTCAAATAGCTGACTTCTGGTTCCATTGATTTTTCTGTCTTTAGTCTTCCATTTTATTAATTTTTACTCAGATATTTATGACATCCTGCCCTCTGTTTCCTTTGGCTTAAATTTGCTCTTTTTTACCTATTTTGTTTAGGCATGAGCTGGGGTTACTTATTTGACATTTGTTTCTTCTTACAACGTATGTATTCTAGGCTATAACTTTCTTTCAAACACTGTTTTAACTGGTCCTAAAAATTTTGATTT
>NW_012109208.1:865318-875176 GCF_000951045.1 Mandrillus leucophaeus
ATTCTCCTGCCTCAGCCTCTGGAGTAGCTGGGACTACAGGTGCCCGCCACCACACCTAGGTAGTTTTTTGTATTTTTAGTAGAGACAGGGTTTTACCGTGTTAGCCAAGATGGTCTCGATCTCCTGACCTCGTGATTCGCCCGCCTCGGCCTCCCAAAGTGCTGGGATTACAGGCATGAGCCACTGCACCCGGCCAGTCTCTTGTTTTAAAGAAAATCCGAAAGTTGTCCTTTATTCTTGTCTCAGTTTTAGTATTGTGATGTCTAATTTGTTGGCATGAAGTTGTTCATCATATTCCATTTAAATCCTTTTAGTTTCTGTATGGTTGGTAATAATATTTACTCTTTCATGCCTCATTTTAGTAATTTAAGTTTCTCTATTTCTTTCTTGGTCAGTCTAGATAGAAATTGGTCATTTTTTAGATCTTTTCAAATAGCTGACTTCTGGTTCCATTGATTTTTCTGTCTTTAGTCTTCCATTTTATTAATTTTTACTCAGATATTTATGACATCCTGCCCTCTGTTTCCTTTGGCTTAAATTTGCTCTTTTTTACCTATTTTGTTTAGGCATGAGCTGGGGTTACTTATTTGACATTTGTTTCTTCTTACAACGTATGTATTCTAGGCTATAACTTTCTTTCAAACACTGTTTTAACTGGTCCTAAAAATTTTGATTTACTGTGTTTTAATTTTTATTTACTTGAAAATACTTCTATAGCCATTGTGATTTTACATTTTTCTAATGAATTATTTATTAATGTGTTGTTTAATTTCCAAATATTCAGGGATTTTGTTCTTTCCTATTATTTATTCTTAAGTAAATCTCATTAAGGTTGAAGGACCTAGTTGGTATAATTTCTCTTTTAAATTGATTGATACTTGATATCTGGCTTACTGTCTGATGTGTTCTGTGGAATATGCCATGTGAATAAGGAAAGAATGAGTGTTCTGTTGTGCAGTGTTTTATACAGGTTTGCAAGGTCAGGTGGGTTAATTGTGCTGTTCGTGTCTCCTGTTCTTGGTGTTTGTCTGCCTAGTTGTCACAATTAGGAGTGGAGTATCAGAAATACTTACTTCTAGGGAGTTGCCTATTTCTTTCTTTTATTTTGTCAGTGTTTACTTCATGTGTTTTGGGGCTCCGTTGTTAAGTGTGCATACCTTTATAATTGTTATATCTTGCTGAACTGTTGGCCATTTTATTATAAAGCTTCTGTCACTGAAACACCAAGGATTCCATCTAGAACCTGCTACTCCCATCACAGAAAGCCAATCACTGAGATGATTATTGCCAAGGAAGAGGGCTTTAGTCAGGTGCTGCAGCCAAGCATGTGGGAGCTCAGTCTCAAATCCATCTCCCTGCTGACTGAAGTCAGGGGTTTATGTAGCAGGGAGAAAGTGTAACAATGTATAGGAAAACAGGAACTCTGGAGGGACAAGGAAGCAATCATGATGAATGAGGGCCTTGGTGTCTCATTGTCTGGATGCAGTGATTTGGTGAGTTTCAGTTCTTTGATACTTTTTGAGAGGCCTGGGGACACTTTTCTGAGGAAGGAACTCAGATAAAACAATTTTAAGTTTCAATCTTTAAGACCAGAAGTGTCAGTTTCTATGTTTATCCAAAAAAATTATCTACTGGACTATTGAGTCGGTTTCATGTCCCTCTTTGTGTCTAATAATATTTTTTGTCTTAAACTGTCTTGTCTGATATTAACATACTCATTCTATCTTAACTATTATTGTTTTTGTGATATATCTTCTCCTATCCTTTTGCTTACAATTGATTTTTGTTTCTGAATTTAAAGTTTGTCTCAAATAGAAGGGACATACCTGAATCACGTTTTTGAAATAAACCTTACACTCTCTGTCTTTTGATTGGAGTATGTAGCCCATTGGCATTAACCGTAATTTCTATATGATTGGAATAATGTCAGCCATTTTGATTCTTGTTTTCTGCATGTATCCTGGTTTAGTAATTGTTATTGTTTCTCTGTTTCTTCTTACTTCTGTTTTTGTATATTAAGTAAATATGTTTAGAATACCATCTTAGTTTCTCTGTTGCTTTTTAACTGTATTGTTATTTCCTTAGTATTGTCTCTGCAAATTACAATAAGCATCTAAATTTATCCAGGTTACTTCAAGGTAGTGCTAACTTCATTCCAGTAAAATATAGAAACCACACTCCAGTACAGCCCGATTGTCCCCATTTTTTGCTCATACTGTCGTGTATATATTTCATAGGCATGTTATAAATCTGACAGTAGTGTTAAACAACTGTTAATTTATACAATTATGTCTTTTAAAAATTATAACAGGGAAAAACAGTTTGGAGATGTCTCAAAGAACTAAAGATAGAACTACCATTTGATCCAGCAATATCAGAAATCAATATATCAAAAACATACCTGCACTCATATGTTTATTGCAGCACTATTCACAATAGCACTGTTGTGAACAGTGACACTTCACAATCAGCGTGTCTATTAATGGATAATTGGATTTAAAAATGTGGTAGATATATACAATGTAATACTCTTCATCCTTAAAAAAGAATGAAATTACGTCAGTTGCAGCAACATGGATTCAACTTGAGGCCGTTTTCTTGAATGAAACAAGCCAGGCACAGGAAGACAAATATCACATGTTCACCTCATAAGTGGGTGCTAAAAAAATGTGTTCATATGGATGTAGAGAATGAAATGATAGATAAGGAAACTCAGAAGGGTGAGAGAGTGGGAGTGGGGAGAGTGATGATAAATTGGTTAATGGGTACAAGGTATGTAATTTGGGTGGTGGATATTCTAAAAAGCCCTGACCTGACCACTATGCAATTTATGCATGTCATAAAATTGCACACGTACTCCATAAATGTTTACAAATAAAAAGGAAGAAAGATCTATAATCCTTAAACAAGCAATAAACCAACCACTCAGGATCACAGGAGAATAAAAATGTGTTTATACAGTAATACATAGTTACCCTCACTCATATTTACTGTTCCCAGGGCTCTCCGTCTCTTCCTGTGAATTCAAATTGCCATCTACGTCATCTACTTCCAGCCTGAAGACTTCTTTCACTGTTTCTTATAAGACAGGTCTGATAGGAACAAATTCATTCAGCCTTTATTTACCTGGGAATGTCTTTCTTTTGCTCTCATTTTTGAGAGGTAGTTTTGTTGGATATCAAATTCTTGTTTGGAAGTTTTTTTCACTTGTAACATGTCACTCTGTTGTCTTCTGGCCTCCATTGTTTCATATAAATCAGACATCAGTTGTCCTGATTTCCTGTTCAGGATGAGTCTTCTGTGGTTTTTTTCTCTTGCTTTCAAGATTTTCCCTGTTTTTCAATAATGTAATTGCCCTGTCTTGGTGTTGGTCTTTTCCTATTTGAAGTTCACTAAGCTTGAATCTACAACTTTTTTCTTTATATTTGGGAAGTTTTCGGCCATTATTTCTTCAACTTTTAAAAAAAACATTTGTCTCCTCTCCTCCTTTGTTTTTTGTTTTTTGTTTTGTTTTGTTTTTAATGCAGTCTCGCTCTGTCACCCAGGCTAGAGCGCATTTGTGCGATCTCGGCTCACTGCATCCTCCGCCTCCTACATTCAAGTAATTCTCCTGCCTCAGCCTCCCGAGCAGCTGGGACTACAGGCACATGCCACCATGCTCAGCTAATTTTTGTATTTTTTTAGTAGAGACAGGCTTTCACTATGTTGGCCAGGCTGGACTCTCCTCTCCTTTTCAAACTCCCATTGCAAATACATTGTTATGCTTGATATTTTCCCACGGATATTTGAGATTCTGTTCCTTTTCCCTTAACGTTTTTCTTTCTGTTCTTCAGCTTGGATAATTGATCTTTCAAATGTGTAGTTCCCTCGGTCATAACAAATCTGCTGTTGAGCCCCGCTTGTGAATTTTCATTTCATATTGTATGTTCATTTCCATCCAGTGACTTCTTATGGGTTCTATGCCTTTTCTTACATTGAGTCATTGTCATCACCTTTTCCTTTTATTATTAAATATGGATTTCTTTAGTCTGTGAACATATTTGTCACTGTTGCATTGAAGTCTTTTTTTTTACTAAATCCAACAACTGTGCCCCCTACTCCGAGATAGTTTCTATTGACTGCTTTTCTTCTGTGCCCCCTACTCCAAGATAGTTTCTATTGACTGCTTTTTTAAAAACAAAAACAAAACTGGGTATGGGTCATGCTTTCCTGTTTCTATACCTGGCTAGTAATTTTTGTTGTGAATGAAAACTAAACTAGACAACTTGAATGATACAGGATAGCAACACAGGATTCTGATTTTTACCCCTAAGGTTATGATTGTTACTTGGTGTTTCCTAAAAAAACAAAACAAAAACAAAAACAATAACAAAAAGAAACTGTTGTTTTGGGTGTCTTGTTTTAGTTTTTCTAGTGACTTATCTGGACTAAATATGCAGAGTCTTTCTCCTCTGCAACGTTCAGTCACTGACGTCTCTCTTCAGCTTTTCTTTCCTTTTTTTTTTTTTAACTCTTTTTTTTATTGTTAAGCCTGACTTCCTGGGATTCACTCCTGGGTCTGCATCGCTTAGAGGTCAGTCAGGTAATTACTGGGTAGACGTTGGGCTCAGATACCTCAAGCAGATAAGGTTTCTCCATCTGCCGATACCTCCATGTGTGGTTTGGACAGTGCATTCAAGGTTCAGGCAATTTTCCAGTCTGCTCCAGCCCCTGCTCCTGGCTGGCTCTCTTCTGCCCGCTCTGTGCATTTCCATTGCCACCAGGTCCACTCGGGATGTGAGGAGAGCTTACCCAGCCCCTCTATGCTTCCCTCATTTCCAGGAGCTCCCCGTTAAATTCCTGGTTGTCCTCTGGTTTGCCATTTGACCCAACCAGAGTTATAGCCTTAGACTACGAGAGCTGGAAGCACCTCCACTGGCAGCTGGGCATGGTTTTCCACCCTCTTCTCTCAAGCAACTCAACCCTTTCCAGCAGTGAAGTTCCTAGTTTCCACGGCTAACCCCATTCTTCTAGTAGAAGCACTTCATGGACCAAGCTGGTGAATGACTTGGAGCAGCCCAGGGCAAGAACACCACAGACTCCCACTGTTACTACTCAAAATTTAGCAGTTTTTAATAAATAACACCTTTCAATATATTGTTGGCTCCTGGTCAGTTTGAGAGCCTGGCTATGGCTGTGTTTGACAGTTTTGTCCACTTGTTTCCTGGGCACGAGATCGGCCTGCCTCCTGACTGCCCTAGCAGAAGCCGTGCCAGGATACTATCTGAAGCACTGGACGTGCATTTCCCAACATGCAGTAAATATGGACAAAGAATGTGTTGATGCCCACACATGGCTTGTGGTTAGGTTGAGAATTTTAATCAAATTAATTATCTTTCAATAATATGATATATATTTAGTTATGGCATTAGAAGATTAAATTACTCATTTCCCTCCCTTGGAGCAGTCCCTAAATAGATAAATGCATTTAAATATTCCAGATTCTTCCAGTTCTGTGTGTAGATCACTCACAAAAAGGAATCAGTTTCGCCTCCTTATAGTTGCATCTTGTCTTGTGCTGCCCAAATTGCAGCAACCACCTTATTCTCTGAAGAGCCACCAGCATGAAGAACTTTGGCTGATCCTAGAAATTGAATTTCCTTCATGAAGCAAATATTTGCCACCATTGAGGGCATGCCAAATACTTACAATTTTCAAAAATAAAATAAAAAATATGAGCATGATTCGAATAGTAGCATGGCATCTAATGTTTTAATTTTCTATATCAAAAATACTAATAACTCATTTAAATGTGTCACTCAAGGCATGTATCTCAAAAAATAAAAATCAGTGTCTTTACATTATTATCTTAGATATCTCATCTTATGTGTGTCAATAAAAGGCATTGGGGTGTGAAATGTAGTCATTCTGTGAGAAAGAAAGAATCTCCCAGATAATAATACAAGGGGATCATTCTTCATTTTCCTCTAAAACAACGTGATAAGAAAAGGGGTGCGGGCATCTATCCAAATGTGTGTGCTGAGAAAAGAAAATCTTTTAAAGTTTTCAGACTTGTGCTGATCATATCTCTTGATGTGGCTTCCGTGCCACTAGGGAAAATTGTGGGTGAATAGAGACCTGTTCCATCTGTGGCTGCCTTAATAAAGGGAACAATGGCCAAAGAATCGTCATCTTTTGTTACTGTAAGGCTATAATTATTATAATGAAATCCAGCTTTCTGTATTTACATGGAGCTATGAGGGAAATACCTTCTGACACGGGTCATTGTGACAAATGTAGTTTGAGGAGTAGTTAAGAGGCTGATAATTCATGAACCTCTTCCACACTCGGTTTTGAACAAGTAGTAGTAAAATGTTGATTCTAAATGAAATTGTAGTTTAATAAAGTTGTCCCAAACTTGGCTGAAGGCCCCCTTGTCTCAAGTAGTACTCACTGAAACAAAATCCAGTACCAATAGAAAGGATCCTTCAGAATGCCCTGTAATGTAGATGTGCTCATGGGCTTATTAAAACATCTCTCTTCATGGGCCTGCCTCTGTCTTCAGCACTTTGGTAACTCTCTAATATGTGTCTAAAGTCTATTTCTGCAGTGATTAGCCTTGAGGCTGAAACTGGCCCAATTGTCCCATAGAACTGATATTTATGGTTTCTTTGAATAAACAGAAATTGATCCTCCCAACCCTAAAACTTGAGAAAGTTACATTTGTCTTATCTGAGTTCCTTTCTCAGGAAATCAACCATCAGGCCTCCCAAAGAGCATCAGGAACTGAAACTCACCAAATCACATCTGGAGAATGAGACACGAGACCCCTCACCCATCACAATTGCCTAAATGACCACATGCTGCCTGTTGACCAGCCCTTCGTCCTTATCCCTCCCTAATTCCTGTTCTCCCACACATGGTTAAATTTCTTTCCTGTTATATAAACTCCTAATTAAATTTATTTATTTAGAGACAGGGTCTTGCTCTGTCACCCAGGCTGGAGTGCAGTGGCAAAATCTTGGCTCACTTAAGCCTTGACCTCCCAGGCTCAAGCAATCCTTCCGCCACAGCCTTCTGAGTAGCTCAGACTACAGGTGCTCACCACCACGCCCAGCTAATTTTTGTGTTTGTTTTTTGTAGAGACAGGGTCTGTGTTACTCAGGCTGATCTCACACTTTTGGACTCAAGTGATCTTTCTCTCTTGGCCTCCCCCAAGTACTAGGATTACAGGCATGAGCCACTGCACCTGGTGAAATCTGTAATTTTAGTTGGTTGGGGAGACAGATTGGAGGCTGATCTCCCATCTCTGTGGCTGCAACACCCAGTTAAAGCCTTCTCCCTGGCAGTCCTCATGTCTCAGTGATGGACTTTCTGTGCAGCCAGCAGCAGGACTGTGACCAAACCTCTAGCATTTCAGTAACAAGGCCTTGAGAATTCCTTTCAACCTGACCAATGTAGATAAAAACAGCGTCTCCTACTTATCATACCATAATATTATAAGGAAAAAAGTGATGATAAACATTAAAATTAAATAGAAGAAACACATTATTTGAATTCAAGGTATTGGTGATGACAATGTGTTGATTTAAAAGAGTAAAGAGAAACAGTCTTTGTATTACAATACAGTTCAGATATGTATTAATCATGCTACACAGCAGGCAGAGTGCATCATTAACATCCAGAGATGAGCCCAGCCTTTATTTCAACCAATATCTTTCTTCTTTTTTCTCTAGCAAACAGTTTCACAGTATTTCCTAAAAACATAAGAACCCACGTCTGAACCATTGGTAGTTTGCGGTGCATCACAAGCTCTCATACGTAGAAAGAAACTGTAACAGGTTACAGGCCATGCGGCTGTACTGATTCTCAGCATGCTGTGTTGTTAAAAGGTAGATTTCCAAAATAATACAAAGAGGCATATCGTTTGTTGGAGATGTTGTGGCTGTAAAAATGATTAGAAGGGTGAGGATAGTCTGTCCTTATGGATGAAGAACAAGCACATCGATCTTTGGTGCTCTTGGTACAAACGGTACACGTGGCTGGCACTCTGATTCATCTGAAAGAAGCAGCAGCGGAAGGAGGTGAGAAGGAGGCCCCCACTGTGCAAAGTGTGCTGAATGATTCTTGCCTGGGCTCATCTGTAGCGAAGAATGTGTTCTCATTCACAAGTCGAGGAAAGAGGAAAAGCTGCTACTGTGCTGTCCTGGAACTTGCAGCTGGCTGAAGATCCCAGAAGAAAAGATGTTTTCCTCCTGGATAATGAAGCCCGCATTGTGCCCCATGCACCAGACACCGGAAGAACACGAGACTGTGTTAATGAAAACAGCCTCTGCCCAGCTTAAAGAATAAATCTTTAGAGAAAGAGGTACCTGCTGTTGTTCACCGGTGTTCATTAAAAAACACCCCCTTGATCGGTTCATCTGAATCTTCAGTAAGTTTTCATTGCACCTCAAATTCATGTGTAGGCAAAAAGTAAGCCAGCTTCAGTGATGTCATATGTTAGGGGACAAGTAATTAGAAATCCCATTTTTGGAAAGGTGAGAACCACTGGGGATATGGCGGAAGTCTCTGCCACCCTGAAACAAGAATATGTGAAGGAAGGAACTCTCATCAGTTACAATACAAGAAATTTCTTTAGAAATGGAATGTATAGCTTGGAGTCCTATAACCTTACATAAGACATGACACACACAGGCCGAGACTGTAAAATACAGCTTCAGGACTCATTCAGCCAAGATAACAGTGGTGCTTCAAGGAGGCCTGGTGGTGGAGGGTGCTGGGACGCCATGGGGGACGGGGGGGACGGGGCATCTGTAACTTGAGGTCCCAGCAGACGGCCATTCTCCCAGCAAAGCATGTAGTGTTCTTCTGGCCCAAGCTGGGTGATGTTTGGGTGTTTCTCAGTGTGGTAGATGCTATGGAATTTGTTTCTTCTAGAAAATAGAGGAAGAAGCAAGTCACTGGGACAGATTAGTCCATTGTTGCATCTCTTCCTCTAATACTTTGCTTTAGCCCTTTAAAAATGCCCCTGGGCAGCAGATCACCCAACAGCTCAGTAAACCCAGACTCTCTGCAGGGGACCTCCCGGAGCCCCAGCTCCCACCTTCTCCTTCCCCTGCCTCACAGCCCTGAGTCTCAGCCCCTCTTTCAACTTCTCAACCACTCCATGGGCTTTCCTGTCTCAGGGGTCCTTGCAGCCCTTCCTTCTGCCTAGAATGTTCTTTCTCTTGCCCTCCACTTGGCTGGCTTCTTATCACCCTCCCGATTTCCATTTAAATGCCATTATTTGTGTGTGTGTGTGTGTGTGTGTGTGTGTGTGTGTGTTTATTTTCTGTCTTGCTGGACACAGTTGTCTTAGGTCACATTTCCCAGAAACAGACACTGATGTGGGAACCATGAACAAGTGATTTGCGAAGAGATTCCTCCTAGGGAGGAGCAGCGAGTGAGTGGGGAATTCATGCAGGGGAGCCGTCTTAGCCAGAGTCCCACAGAGGGAATCTCAGCCTGACCTGCAGGGGACTCTGCCGTGAAGGTGATGGCTGTGATGGTCGAAGGCCAGCTGGCTGCCACCACCAGGGAGCTGTGCAACGAGCAGCCACAGGCTCCCTGAGGAACAGAGAAGTCAACTCCTATACGGGTCTCCAGATCTTAGCCCAGAGCTCGCACACAGTAGGCACATAATTATAATTAATATTCGGTCGATTCATCTAAGAAATAAGTGAAACTATCAGAGGAGAACTCTAAGGTACATTTCCTATGTGTTAAAGATAGGAATGAAGCCAAACTCTGTGTGAGCACCCAAGCCCTTGATAGTCCTCTGAGTGCAAATCTTAGGTGACCTTGAATTTGCTGAATGCTTTAAAAAGTCACCTTGTG
>NW_012109208.1:875411-891282 GCF_000951045.1 Mandrillus leucophaeus
CCTCACAGCCCTGAGTCTCAGCCCCTCTTTCAACTTCTCAACCACTCCATGGGCTTTCCTGTCTCAGGGGTCCTTGCAGCCCTTCCTTCTGCCTAGAATGTTCTTTCTCTTGCCCTCCACTTGGCTGGCTTCTTATCACCCTCCCGATTTCCATTTAAATGCCATTATTTTTGTGTGTGTGTGTGTGTGTGTTTATTTTCTGTCTTGCTGGACACAGTTGTCTTAGGTCACATTTCCCAGAAGCAGACACTGATGTGGGAACCATGAACAAGTGATTTGCAAAGAGATTCCTCCTAGGGAGGAGCAGCGAGTGAGTGGGGAATTCATGCAGGGGAGCCGTCTTAGCCAGAGTCCCACACAGGGAATCTCAGCCTGACCTGCAGGGGACTCTGCTGTGAAGGTGATGGCTGTGATGGTCGAAGGCCAGCTGGCTGCCACCACCAGGGAGCTGTGCAGCGAGCAGCCACAGGCTCCCTGAGGAACAGAGAAGTCAACTCCTATACGGGTCTCCAGATCTTAGCCCAGAGCTTGCACACAGTAGGCACATAATTATAATTAATATTCGGTCGATTCATCTAAGAAATAAGTGAAACTATCAGAGGAGAACTCCAAGGTACATTTCGTATGTGTTAAAGATAGGAATGAGGCTAAACTCTGTGTGAGCACCCAAGCCCTTGATAGTCCTCTGAGTGCAAATCTTAGGTGACCTTGAATTTGCTGAATGCTTTAAAAAGTCACCTTGTGTGAAATGCAAGAAGCAGGAATGGAACTCAGGCCTCCTGGTATATAGTTGGCTTCTGAGGCCTGTGCAGTGGCAGGCATCGATCTTCTGTCTCAGGGATGACATGGTTAACACATCTAATGTTGTTCCCAAGCAACATCCAGCATCATGCTGAGACCCAAGAGGAGAATATGTTTTCCACGAACCACGAAATGAAGACAGACTTTAAATAAGGAATAAAAGCATGACATGAGTATTATGAATGACCTGCCATTACTATCTTAGTAAAAAAGAAACCCCCCAATCATTCTAGCCAGAGAGTGCTTACTTTGTGAGCCCTAAAGCAATAGAGCAGAAGACAAACAGGGGCAGGTGAAAGGCAGCAAGTGGCCAGGTCCGCATTGCTCTCCTGGGCCCTGCCCGCAGCCAGAGCCCGCATCCTCAGCCTGGTGTTTTTTAAACACATTGCTGCAGAGGTCCCACCTAAAACCAATCATATCAAAACTTCTGGGGTCAGTATTTTTCATAAAGTCCTGCGGGTGATCCTGATTGCAGAAGCGTGGGTCTAAGGCGCTGGTGTACACCGTGGTCATAATCACTGAAGCAGTCAGCTTGTTGTATAAAGGGCTGAGCCTGTTCTGAATACATTTGGCTGCAATCAGTAATCACTGCACACATCCCTTAAAGTGTACTCCACGGAACACTCATCTCACGGAAAGAAAAATGGTTTGGGAGCACTGAGTACCTGTCCCCATCTCTGAAAACTCATAGCACTCACTAGAAAGTCAGGGCCCCACGAGTCCCACACATTATAGCCAGGCAGAGCCCAGCTCTTTGACTTCAACTCTGTGACTCGTGAATTAATCTGGCCTTGCATCTTTTTGTTCCAAAAGACCGTCATTTTGACTTTCTGAATGAGTGCGTCACCGTGTGGACCTGGGGAAACACTCCTGGCCTCATTGTGCCCAAGCTGGCAGGTTCTGTGCCACAGGGGAGAAAGAGAGCAAAGTATCAGATGACAGCTGTGCCAGTGCCACTGAAAAGGACCTGGCCTCAAGTCACAGGAGCAGAGTCAGAGCGTGCTTTCCTTGAACAGGCTCAGGAAGGCTGCTGTCACCTGGAGAAGACTGTCCCATCTGTGGGAAGGCAGCTGACGATCCCAGTGCCCGTGCAGACCAGAAGATGCAGGGACTCTGAACTCAGAACAAAGAACGAAGGAGGCAGCAGACAGTTTGTCATCCTCACTGCTGAGGTGGAGGTTTGACAGTGAGGTCCAGGCTCCTGATGTGCTCTAGGGGAAAGAAGCTGAGTGAAGGAGCCATGCTGAGTGACGCCTGTCCAAAGCCCTCTCCCGAGTCTGTCAAGCTTCAGCCTGTGCATGAATTACCTGGGTCTGGTTAAAGTGCAGGTCCCAGGGCAGGTCGGGGCGGGCCTGAGCATCTGCATTCCTACAGCTGCTGGGGGCCCCACCCTGAGCGGGAAGGACATGAACTTTCCTGGATGAAGGTCCAAATGCATGTTCTCTGACCACTTCAGGGACAGAGGAGGCATGAGACCAACCTTCCCTGAGAGCATAGCCCTTCTCTAGCCACACGGCCTGACCCCTTGTAGCCCCTTGTGGAAGCCCGAAGATCACACCTGCCGTCTTCTTGTTGCAGGACTTTTCCTTAGGTCAGTTAAAGACGGGGTCCTTGTCTGTCTCACAGCCACGAAAATTCAGGCTTGTAGACAGTTTGAAGGGTGAGTAAAGGAGGGCTTTATTGAGTGAAAAGGAAGAAAAGGAGGAAACAGGGACTCTCCATAAGCCCAGAGTCCCTGCTAGAGTGCTTCCCGCCTGGCAGTTTGAATCCCAGGTTCCACACAGGCAGAGTAAACAGTGCAAACTTCTGTGGCTCCACGTCAGTGCACACTCCTCCCAGTGCGCAGGCCAGTTGGAGGTTTTCCAGGGCCCCTTCCCACCTGGCTGTCTCATTCTAAGGATGGCCCGTCCAGTGAAGACAACTCTCACACCTGCACTTCCTGCCCAAGCGTGCCCTGCTCTGAAGGACACCCCCAGCATCTCCACTCTCCCCAGGACGGTATGCCACTCTCCTGGGCCCCCCGTCACTCCAGGGCCCTCTTGAAAAGAGCTTAGGAAAAGAGAGCCCGGAGGTGCTCTGACCTGTGTGGTATGGAGCAGAGGCTCCAGCCTCCTCCTTTCTGGAGACTTCCCTGCAAGTCTCAGCTTCCAAGCACCACCCCTCTAATTTCTGCACCATGTGAAGTCCATCCAGCAGGGCCTGTGCCCACCTGGTGGCATCTGCCTACTGCCTCCCGGAAATCTCAGAAGGCTCCTTCCAGGATGGGAGGGAGGGAAGGAGAACCACACTGGGCTTCCCACTCGGCCCATGTGATATGCGTATGATGGGGGCACCATTCTCTCCACTGTGTCTACAGCTGCTAGAAATGCAGCAGCTGGGCCGGGTGCAGTGGCTCACTTCTGTAATCCCAGTAATTTCGGAGGCTGAGGCAGGTGGATCCCCTGAGGTCAGGGGTTTGAGACCAACCTGGCCAACATGGTAAAACCCTGTCTCTACTAAAATACAAAAATTAGCCAGGCGTGATTGCAGGCGCCTGTAATCCCAGCTACTCTGGAGGCTGAGGCAGGAGAATCGCTTGAATCCGGGAGGCGGAGGTTGCAGTGAGTCGAGACTGCACCACTGCACTCCAGCCTGGGTGACAGAGGGAGAGTCTGTCTCGAAAAAGCAAAAAAGAAAGAAAGAAAAAGAAATGCAGCAGCTGGTCCAGTTTTGTGGGAGAAGTAGGAGACATCATTGCACTGCAGCTGCTGGAGGCATGTGCTTTCTTTTGGCTTCAGGTAATGACAGGAAAGAAATAAATGTGCTCATAAAAGGGACTGTTCTTTTCTCTGTCCCTATCCCGTTCCTTGGTTAGCAGAATGCACCACTTTGTTTCAGGTAGAGTTGTCCTCTTGTAGCAGCCCCATCTGTCTGTCGTGAGTGTGGGCTGAGGAGGGGTGTGAGAATACTGGACTCCTAGGGCTGGTGACCTCGGGGCGTGTCTTTCATCCGGTCATTTCTACTCCCTTCTCATAACACCTGGAGTCTAGTCTGACCACGCAGGACTTCAGTGTCTGGGGGATCAGAAACTGAGATAAAAATGACACTAACGTTGAGGAGAGTTTTGAAAGAGCCAGCGGCCAAACCAATGAGAGGCATGACGCACATTGTCCTGATCACCTCTGTGGATCTGTAAGCAGCCGACAGGATTTCCAAAACATGAGGAATGAGGACTTTATGTATTCCCATAAGTACTCAAAATGTGCTATCTGAGGTCAAAGGCAAGAGGTAGTCACAGCATTTGATGTAACAATTCCGGCTGAAGAAAGGCAGCAGGCAGCATTTTCTTGCAATCCTCTTTTGGAAGATTCACTTCTGCATAAATGTGTTCACCTGAACCGAAGGTGGTCCTGTGCCCCCTGTTCGTACATGTCACCACCTCCACTCATCAGCTGGTCTTCTCAGAGATGATGCACGTCCATAACCAATTCTGAAGGCCTGAGGGACTCTGGGGGCATGGCGGAATTCACATCTGCTAGCTCGTCACACTGACCTGAGGAAATTGTCTCACCCTATGTGAGGAGACAGAAAGTGCACGTGTCCCTCGAATACCCGCCCACTGCAAGTGACATGACACCCTTTGGTGTCGGAAATACAAGCTCAATAAATCATCACTCAGGGACTGCTGGAATTTCTGCAAACTGAAAACTATTCCCCCTCCTTAGCCTTTACCATAATTTGACCACAGGAGGAGAATTTCTATATGTGACCAAAAAGGCAAGAAGAAAATATTCACATCCAGGCAGTGTGTGACAGGAGAGTGACTCGTGTGTCCATGTCTAGCGCTTTTCCTAGCTCAAACGGGTTGGCATCCTTGTTTTACATGTGATGAATCTGAGGTTCCAGCTGCTTGTTTTCCATCTTGTCTTATGTTAGAATCACATATGATTAATTCATTTATAAGGTTCCGCATGCCCAGAGAGAGCATCAGGGACCTAGGCCTCAAGAGTGTTGAAGCCCCTGAGTGAGCCCCAGAGGCAGCCCACCCCAAGGATATTGGTGACCTGCCCAAGGGTCTCAGCTAGGAAGGGGTGGATCAAAATTTAACTCCAAATCTCATGCTTTTTCTATTCTATTATACTGACTAACCTGTATCTTAAGGTCAAGTGGATCCAAATTGTCTAAATCAAAACCAAAAACGCCAGCTTTCTATTAAAAAATCAATTTTTGTAAAGTTTACTACAGAAAAAAAGTACAAAAAAATACTGAACCCCAGTTAGTGGTGTGATGCCGAAGTGTTTAGTGGGAGTGTCCTGCTGTGTGTAACTCACTCTGAAACGCATCAAAAAAGATAAGATGAAGCGATGGGTGGATAGGAGGATGAACAGATGCAGGCATAATGATAAAGCTGGTGCGGTAAAGATGCTAATTGTAGAACCTAAGTGATGAATACGTGAGCATTCACTAGATAATTCTTTTAAGTTGTTCTTTCGTATCTATTTGAAGTGCAGGTTGATGTAAGGAATAAAAAAGATGTCTTCTCTGCACCATTTGTTGACTAAAATACTTTTAATCTGCTGTTTAAAAATGGTCATACACCAATTTCAGTATTGTATTTTATAACATTATGGAGTTTATATGGACAGGCAAAATATTCTTCTGGCAGAGTTAATTTACTGAACAAATGTGTAGCAACACTGCTCTGAAAATATATGGGCCATCCCATTTAAATGAAGTGCTTAGCTATAAAGCTTTTAAAAGAAAACAGAAAATCTCTGTAACCCAGGGTAAGGTGAAGAGTTCTTAGCTATGACATCAGAAAAACAATCTATAAAAGAAAGAAAAGACAAATTTTACTTAAGCAAAATTAAAAACTTTTGCTCTGCAAAAGACACTGTCAAATGATGAAAAGACAAGCTACACACTGGGAAAAAAATATTTGTAAATTGCATATCTGACAGTTTGTATCCAGAATACAGAAAAATTATCTCTAAATTTAAATGTAAGAAATCAAACCATCTAATTTAAAAATAGGCAAAATATTTGAACAGACACAAGGCAATATGTACATGGCAAAAAAGCACACAGAAAGATATTTGACATCATTAGCCATCAGGGAAATGCAGACTACAACCATGATTATATGCCACTGCACACCTCAGAGTAGCTAAAATCCAAAATATTGAAACTACTGGGTACTGGCAGGGATGCAGAGTAACTGGAACTCTCATACATTGCCGGTGGGAATGCAAACTGGAAGAGCAACTCTGGAAAACACTGTCAGTTTCTTCTAAACTTAAGCAAACACCATATGACCCAGCAATCCTACTCTGAGGTATTTATGCTGAGGAAATAAAACCTTACATTCCCACAAAAACCCGTACATATATGTCTATAACATGTATTTCTAATAACTCACAATTGGAAGAGCAAATGTTCTTCATTTTTGGATGAATGGATTAAACACATCGTGTTACTTATTATGGAAGTAATTACTCAGGAAAAAAAATGAATGAACTGTGGATACACCCAGCAACCTGGATCTCAAGGGTATTGTGCCAGTAGAAATGGTCAGCCTCAAAAGGTTGTACACTGTATGTTTCCATTCCTATGCCTGCTCAAAAAGACGAAACTGTAACAGCCAACACAGCAGTGCAGTGATTGCAAGGGGTTAAGGATGGGGAAAGGTGAAATATGAAAAGGAAAAATGAGGGAGTTCTTTGGAGGTGATGAAACCTTTCTGCATCTTGGGTGTTGGAGTGGTTGCATAAATCTATACATGCAACAAAATCCATAGAACTATACACTGCCAACACACACACACAAGAGTGAGGCACAGATACACTGGTGAAATCCGCTTAAGGTCTGTGGTTTAATCAGGAGTGTTACACCAATGTCATTTTCTGGGTTTTGATCATTGCATTATGGTTATGTAAGAGGCAAGCAAGGGTATATGGGAACTCTCTGTTCTATCTTTGCAGTTCCTACAGGAACTCTGTTCTATTTTTGAAATTTTTATGTAAGTCCAAAATTATTTCAAAGTGCATATATATATATATACACACACACAATATTTCAAAGTGTGTGTATATATATATAACATACATATATACACATATAAATACATTTATATTGTATGAAGTCATGTTTAATGAATTCAAATATTCTTTCTGTAGTCTTCAAACTGTAACTAAAAATATCACTTAAATACATGCTTTTCTTTCAACAAAGCAGAACATTTTAGAACAGTGAAGAAAAAAAGGAAATTAATGATTATTAAAAATGGCTGATATCCAATTACCTAGAACACCCCAGCCCATCCCTTGGTAAATAACCAGAGATTTACTATAATTCTGTTTTACACAGAGGCAACCTTTTGAAATTGACCCATAGACAGTTTTTTTTTTTTTTTTTTTTTTTTTTTTAGAAACATAGACATTAACCCTTCTGATCTTAAAGCTTGAAACTTACATTTGTTTTATCTGAGTTCCTTCTTCAAGAAAGGACCCTCAGGCCTTTCAACCCAAAAGTATCAAAGAACTGAAACTTACCAGATCACTGCATCCAGAGGAGAGGCCAGACCCCTCATTCATCAGGATTGCTTCCTTAAGCCTCCCTGGTTCCTATTTTCTTACACATTGTTACATCTTCTCTGCTGTATAAACTCCTAATTTTAGTGAGTCAGGGAGATGGATTAGAGACTGAGCTCCCATCACCTCAGCTGTAGCACTGAATTAAAGCCTTCTTCCTTGGCAATACTCCTTGTGTCAGTCATTGGCTTTCTGTGTGGTGAGCAGCAGGACCTAGACCTAATCCCTGGTGTTTCAGTAAGACTTTGGTTTAGAAAATACTCAAATCCTTGCAACTTAGGCCGCCCAGCTGAACCACAGCTACTTCCTGGCGTGTGGGGCTATAACCAGGGGGCCAGCCAGGAGGGCTCAGAGAGACTGGACGGGAGGCTCCTGGAATCACCTGAACTCAGGACTCTCCTAGCCCACGCCTTTTGCAGCTGGCTCTTCTTGTTGCAGAGGTGGGAGATGCAGATTTAAGGCTCTCAAACTGCAGAGGGCTGGTGACTTTGGCCACTGCCTGGAACTCTTGAGAGCATGGAGGAGACAGCAGACTGATCAGGTGGGAGACCCACATTCTTCCCACTCTGGAGTAAGACAGGTGGTTCTCACTCAAGCCGAAGAAGCTTCTGGTGCCCTTGCATGGAGGACACAGTTGGGCAGGATATGGGGAGTAGAGATGGCCACTGGCCTCTTAAAGGAAGGGATACAGTGGTGTTCATCTGCACCCCTCCCAGAGCAAGCTGTATGGATCTCAAGAGTGGAAAAGGCCAGACTCAAAATGTTTTATGCTTTATCTTTCCATTCCCAAGCCATTTTTGAAAAGATGAAACTGTAACAACTGATAGTGCAGTGGTTGCCAGGGGTTAAGGATGGAGGAAGGGTGAGATATACAGAGGGAAAATGGGAGAATCATTCCTGGTGCTCACAAGAACTCAGAGACGACTTACTGGGTAGATGGATAGTGTGGATGGATGGATGTCAGGTTCCTCCAAGCTTGCACTTTGTTCCTGGGAGGATTGGCACTCTACCAGCCTCCTCCACCTCCCGGCCCCAGTCCTGACCCTCATCAGTCTGAAATTTTACACACTGCTCTGCTGTAAGTTCCTTCCAGATCCTGACGGTGGGTCTGTTCTGCTCCTGAGAGTGGGCATCCTGTGAAGAGCATTCCTGTGGCACAAGTGAGCCGCCCTCCTCTGCCAGATCTGCCCAGGAGCCGGTTGCTCTGAGGGTGCCTGGCAGTGGGCACTGGGCTGCCTCGTCCTCTAAGAAGTCGCCTCTGACTATACAGGGTTCCCATTCTGAGAGGGGAGGCTGGAAGCCGTCTTCAGCCTGCTAGGCTCCAGCACATCTGTTGGAAATGTTTGACGTGCTGTGTCTCTGGGGCAGGTGTGTGATACCAGACGCCACTAAGTCGCTTCTCTGTGAGAATATGAAAAGGACAAACACGATGAGACACCAAATTGCAATGCTAAATGAATTATTCATGTGTCACAAAAAAGTGAATTCAATATGGGTTTTTTGCTTTTTCCAGTAATGCCCATGGTATTTCCATTAAAGCGCAATCAAAGAAAGGGAAAAAAAATGTGTGCAACACTTAATCCCCAAAGGAAAAATAATCAAAGTATAATTTTTTCACTAAAATGCCACACTTTGTGAGGGGTTTCTCGACTTTTTGTTTATTTATTTTTGTTGTCTGCTTAACACAAGCAATTTATTCTAGACAGATGGCAATTTTTTCTTTCAAATTAAGATATAGCCATGACTTTAGCAAATGTTTATAGTCAAGACTTTTAAATGCATAAATGGACACTAGTATCTTTTCTTTTTTTCTGAAATAATTTCATACTGACAGAAAAGTTGCAAAAATCGTCCAAAGAACTCCCAGGTACCCTTTGCCCAGCTTACCAATATTGAATATTTTGCCAAATGAGGGTTTTTATTTTTGAAATAATTTCAGACTTACACAAAAGTTGCAAGATAGTGCAGAGAATTCCTGTATACTTGTCTCCAGTTCCCCTCAATCTTTAGAGTTTACAATACTTGCTTTACACATCTCTCTCTACGCGTATCTTTTTTTCTGAGAAATTTGCAAGTATGTTACAGGCATGTTCTTTTATGCCTAAATGAACTACGTGTATTTTCTAATAACAAGTTCAACTATGAAAGTCAAGAAATTAACATGGTCATTGTTGCAATATTATCTTCTATAGACCTTACTCAAATTTTGCCTGTTCTTTCTTTTTTTTCCCTTTTTTTTTTTTTTTTTTTTTTTTTGAGACAGAGTCTTGCTCTGTTGGCCAGGCTGGAGTTCAGTGGTGCAATCTCAGCTCACTGCAACCTCCGCCTCCCCGGCTCAAGCAATTTTCCTGCCTCAGCCTCCTGAGAAGCTGGGATTACAGGCTTATGCCACCACGCCTGACTAATTTTTGTATTTTTAGTAGAAATGGGGTTTCACCATGTTGGCCGGGGTTGGCCTGACCTCAGATAATCTGCCCGCCTCGGCCTCCCAGATTGCTGGGATTACAGCCACCATGCCGGGCCTCCCTGTTCTTTCAATGTTGTCCTTTAAACCCAAAGAAAAAGACATTCAAATCCAAGATTTTAAGATTCCACATTGCATTTTCTTGTCATGCCTCTTTAGTCTTCTTTGGTCTGGAACAATCTCTCTGTCTCTCCTTGTTTTTCATGACTGATGTCTTTGCAGAGTACAGGGCAATCTGTCAATTTGAATTTGTTGGATGATTCCTTATGATTGGGTTCCAGTTATGCATTTTTCTGGAAACACCCAGAAGTATCTCTGTGCTCTTTTAGTACATTGGGTCAGGGGGCCCATGGTATCCATTACTGGTGACAATAGCTTTGATCATTTGATTTGGTGTCTGGAAAGTTTCTCACTGCCCAAGTGACAACGTTGCTTTGTAATTAATGAGCATCTTGTAGGGAAGGAAGTACAGTGAGACCATGTGAAAATCTTGCTTTTCATTAGTCATTCACCAACTCATTTTAGCATTCTTTGACAATTGTCACCCATAGTTCCCTCTATGTTTATTAGTTAACATTCCACTATGAGGAAGAGTTTTTCCTTCTCCTGTATTTATTTATTTTTATCATGTATTACTTTATTTCAGGTTGGACCATTGCTTTTTATTTATTCAGGGAGTAACTGACAGTATTTATTCAGTGTTTATGATGCTTACCCTGTTCCAGATTTGACTGCAAAAGTCCCTTCAAGTTGGCTTCGGTGTCTTTTGGACATAGCACATCATTCTTCAGTTGCCTTTTATTACATTTTCTGGCACAGCTGTTCCAGGTGCATCTTGTTCATTGCCAGCCCCAGCCTTGAAATCAGCTGTTTCTCCAAAGATCCCTGGTTTCTTTCATTGGACAATGGTATTTAGAAAACACAAACTGGGTGCTGGGTGTGCTCATTGCTACTTGGGATTCACTGTTTTTAGGCCTTCTTAGCAGACTGTAAGGGGAAAAGTATGTATGCATAAATATCCATATATATAGAAAACAATACATTTGTATTTTTCTGTCTATAGAAATGATAATCTATCCGTATTCAGTTCCAATCCAGTCAGTTCATATTGGTGTCTCTCATTCTTGTTTAAGTTGCATTGCATTCCATTGTGTGGACATACCAGTTTATTTAACCAGTCTCCTTTGAATGAACATTTAGGTTGTTTCCACTATTTCCCAGTTACCTATAATGCTGCAGTGAATAATAACCTTGTGCATATGTGTTTTTATATTTTTGGGATGTGAATCTTCAGGATAAATGACTAGAACTAGGATAGCTAAACCAAAAACACATGTCAGTAATGTTGTTATATAGTGACAGTTTTTTCCCTAGAGACTGCACCAGTTTGCATTCCCATCAGCTTGTTTCCCTGAAGTCTCACTTAATAGTATCATTAATTTTGACTTGATCGGTGAGAAATGGTGACTTAGTGTAGTTTTCATTTTCCTCGCTCTAAGGATATGTGAAGTCAGGCGGTATTTCCACCTGGACACAAGAGAGACAAGCAGAGCACACGGGACATGAAACGTAAGGGAGTGCCCAGGCTCTGGCACTGGCTGTGTCCCTGCATGGCACTGGGAGTGAGATAGGTGATAATGAAGAGGCCTGGATGACAGTAGGTGTCCTTACTCCCATTTTTACCTTTAAGCCAGCCCAAATCCACGCTGCTAAAAACTAGCTTGGAGTGTGCATCTGAAAACAGTAAAAGCCATGGTGAATTATGTGCTGAGTTCTTCATAAAAACAAAGTGGAGATAAGAAGATCTAAAAGGACAACCATTGTCTTAGGCAATAACATGCTGTATGTCACTCTTCTGGGCAGAGAATTACCCATGCAAACAACGTACATTGTAAGCAGAGGTACTTATTTAGTAACTGGATCAACAGGCAATGATAACTTGACATTCAGCTGTGAAACCAGCCCTTCTGGATGGGTCATAGAAGGCTGCATCCCTGTTTATTTCCCAGTCATGTAGGTTGATGTGGGATAAGCTCAGTTTTGTTCAAGCAGGGAGAAGCGGTCTGGCTGCGGGCACCTCTCTGTCACACTCAAGCCATGCTCTCTTGCTCTCCACAGTCCTGTATGTGTGTTGCTCACTCCCCAACCCCAGTTTTGCCTGCGCTGCTCTCCCTGCACCCAAGTCCTTTACCGAGTCTGCGGCCGCCAGACCCTTCTTCACAAAATCTGAAGTCCAGTGTACAAGACAAATTATATCCACGCTGTGAAAATAAAAACATATGAGAATGAAAAAACAGTATCATCGCCAGCTTACACTGATGGCCTGCTGCATCTTGGTCACTTTGACCTGAATCACCCAGTGATCTTTCACACCAAGTCTTGGAAAGCTTTGGCCCATCCTGTCATTGAAGGCCAGGGTATGTAACTGTTCATTGCACCCATCTGTTTGGCAGCGGTGATGAGGTTCCTCATCCTGCATGATGTGTTCGTCATGTGTCTTTGTCTTCTCACCCCCTCTCAAGTGTCCCAGAGTCTCATGGTCGTGTTCCACATAGGGCTGCCCCAGGGCAGTATTGGGGGCATCCAGCAACCCCCAGTTCCTCCACAGGCTCTGCAGCAGGTTCTCTCAGCTCCCCTTACCCCATACCTTCTCAGGGATGACCCTTGCCTGAGACACCCCTGGGCCTGAACTTTCTCTGAAGACCTGAAGTCTGCCCTGCAAAGGGTGGGAGAATCTCTGCCCTCAGGAGACCAGGGTCAGTTTATTCCAGAGGGATAACTCAGAATGCATCTTACTCTGATTTCCTCGAGGTCCCAGCAGGAGCAGCCTCCAGGCTCCCACTTCTCCTCTTCTCCATCATCTTTGCTGAGATCACCTCCCAAGAAAGCAATTGCACCTGAATCCTTTACTCAAGCTCTGCTTCTGGGAGTACCTAAACTAAGACAAGTCCCAAGAGTACATTTGCTAGGCCGGGCACAGTGGCTCACACCTGTAATCCTAGCACCTTGGGAGGCTGAGGCAGGCAGATTGCCTGAGCTCAGGAGTTTGAGACCAGCCTGGGCAACATGGTGAAACCCTGTCTCTACTAAAAATATAAAAATTAGCCAGGCGTGGCGGCATGCACCTGTAGTCCCAGCTACTCAGGAGGCTGAAGCAAGAGAATTGCTTCAACCCTGGAGGTGGAGGTTACAGTGAGCCAAGATCGCACCGCTGCATTTCAGCATGAGCGACAGAGCTAGACTCCATCTCCAAAATAAAAAATAAATAAATATAGTGCGTTTGCTAAAGTTGCCCTCCCAGGCCACTGAGCACTTCCAGGCCACAGGAAGAACTTAGTCTGATGGGTGAACTCAATGAAGGAACTTCTTATCCTACTCTAACCATTGGATTAAATGCCTATAGCTAGTTAAAAGACAAGTATTTCGTTAATGCAGGAATATAGAAAACCAGTCCTCTAATATAATGATATGTCTTATCACATCATAAAACCTGAAGTCCAGTGTACAACACCATTATCTTCACAAAGACAAACCAGGAGCTACACACAGAGGTGAATCTTAATGAATTTCACTTCATTTGGCTCCTGCTTCCAGAACATTACAGATCCCTAGGGCCATCGTTAGGTGCTAATCAGAAACTTCGCAGAGAAGAAATACATTTGCGCTTTACCCAGAACAAATAGCCATTAACAGAGACAGTTCTCTTTTGATAGCTTCCCTTTGTGATGAATGAATGCTTGTCTTCCTGGAGCATGGCAGATATTGCCAGGGAAACCCTGGATGTACCTCCCCAGCCTCATCCCATTACTTCTGGTGAGGTTTTTGTCTGACACAAGTGAATGCAGAATGCAGCCTTACAAGGGCCTTCTTGCCAAAGTTTGCCTTCCAGGACCCCATCCCTGCCTCAAAGGGCCAAACGTTTTTGAAAGAGAGTTCGGGTCTCCCACTAAGCAAGTCTATTGATCATGGGAATTGAGTCTTCATGGGGATGTGTTAGGAGCTAAGACCTAAAGCACCCATCCCAAAGGAAGAAAACACAATTTAAAGAAATAGAATGGAGGTGATCCATTAAGGCAGGCTGACTCAGCTTCAACCGTTCTGCCCATGCACACTGAACACTCATTTATTTCCAGAGAGTCTGTTTGCAAATAATCTCCTTCAAATATTTGCAAGCATCTACTCTGGACCCAGAATCAAATTGGGGGCCTCCAAAAGAGAAAAGGTCAGTCCTGGCCTCTAAGGGCTGCAGCGCAGTGCACACCTCATTTACAGCAGACAAGCCCCAAAAGCGCACAATGGAACTTCATCTAATTTCTTCTAGGACATGCAGGGCACTTGGGTTTTATTTGATTTCTCTTGCGAGATTAATATATTTTTCTGTACAGAAAAGTTTCATGTTTTATGCACCTAACTGGATTATTTTCTTCTAAAAATACCTCCCTCCTCAAAGAATATAAAATGATTTAGGAATATTGGGCTAGATACTACTAGGAGGAAAAATCTGTTTACTTCTGAATGATACATTGACTCGCTCATTTTTGAACATTATACATTAATTTATTTATTTTAGCTGAGATCCATTTGTTTTAGAAAAGATTGCCTGGGAAGCCAGCATGCAAAACAGGAAAAGTCTGAGCTGTCTGGGCCTGGGCAGGTTCAGGGACTCTGAGGCATCCATGCCACACCCCCTACCACCACTTGCCCCTTCATGGAGGCCCCAGGCCCTAAAGAGCACAGTGAGAAACCACTGCATCGGCGACAGAATGAAAGTCCCTCTCCTTCAGTGACACATGGCATCTCCACCCACATTGTCTTGTGCTCCGTGACATCCCTCAAAAACCAAATGGAGACCAAATGGCTAGACCAGGCCCACCACTGATGGCAGAGGGCATGCTTTCCCCATTTTCAGGGGCACAGAGGGTACATATATCCTTGTGACAACAGCAAAATCAAATATGTTGCAACTCAAAATACATATTTACTAGAAAATCTGGTGTTTTTGTTGGTTGAATTATCTGGTTAATGAAGATCTGATTAACAAAGAATAACTGAATTCTCCAATTTTAGGAACTAGAATAAAGAGTGAAGTACAGTTGACATTTTAACGACACTACCCATTATTTCATTTTTTTACTATGATTCCGAGCTCTAGTTTGGGGCTGACGATTGTTGAGCGTTTCTGCTGTACCTGCTTTGGGCTGTTGCGATGTGTGATGGAAGACAGTTGATCAGGGGTCACGTGCCCCTGGCATCACATACCTGGAAGGGGCTGGGTCAAGGCAGGGCTCTGAGATCTGCTTTGCCCCTTGTCATGGTTGACTCCTGAGTTGTGAACTCACAGGCATCTGAGCACTGGGCGCAGATGGGAAGGGAGTCACAGACATGAACTCTAGCCATGTGCTGAAGAGTAATGACCACCCCAGTCCCTGGACTCTCCAGCCCTGCCCCCAAGCTAGGCACTGGCTCTCAACCCATAGCAGTGCCTCTGGCCCTGACACCTCTGTGGCCCCCTGTCTCCTCCTCCCCATCCCATCTCTTTCAGCAATCCAGCACAGACGTCCCTAAGGATTCCCAAATCCTCACTTCTGTTGAGAAAGCCATGGATCCCTTCCCAGCCCCTTCCCCAGTTCTCCACCTGACCCATCCAAATGAAACAACCTGCTCAGCAGACATGCTTTGTAAAAGGCAGTTTTAAAGTGGCAGGGTTTTGTCAGTTTGCTCTTGCTTGTTTCACGCCAGTATGTGAAATACCCTCTTTCCACAAAAAAACTACTATCTAGTAGAAAAAACTAAAAGTGTGACAGCATATACCCAAAATGATTGGTCAGTAATTTAAGGCAATGTGTGTTCAGACATGAAAACATGGCTTCCTAGGGCTCTGCACTCTGAAAGCCCCAGATCTCCATACAGCTGTGTACTTGTGAGCCCTGTGTGCATCGCACATCAGGGGTCCTCAGGAGATGTCTGTGGTTTTTCCGTGACCTGACTTCGAGTAAAGGAGAGAACAGGAGGCCTCAAGATGTTGAAGAAGCCTAGT
>NW_012109208.1:891332-936249 GCF_000951045.1 Mandrillus leucophaeus
GTCTTCATGGGGATGTGTTAGGAGCTAAGACCTAAAGCACCCATCCCAAAGGAAGAAAACACAATTTAAAGAAATAGAATGGAGGTGATCCATTAAGGCAGGCTGACTCAGCTTCAACCGTTCTGCCCATGCACACTGAACACTCATTTATTTCCAGAGAGTCTGTTTGCAAATAATCTCCTTCAAATATTTGCAAGCATCTACTCTGGACCCAGAATCAAATTGGGGGCCTCCAAAAGAGAAAAGGTCAGTCCTGGCCTCTAAGGGCTGCAGCGCAGTGCACACCTCATTTACAGCAGACAAGCCCCAAAAGCGCACAATGGAACTTCATCTAATTTCTTCTAGGACATGCAGGGCACTTGGGTTTTATTTGATTTCTCTTGCGAGATTAATATATTTTTCTGTACAGAAAAGTTTCATGTTTTATGCACCTAACTGGATTATTTTCTTCTAAAAATACCTCCCTCCTCAAAGAATATAAAATGATTTAGGAATATTGGGCTAGATACTACTAGGAGGAAAAATCTGTTTACTTCTGAATGATACATTGACTCGCTCATTTTTGAACATTATACATTAATTTATTTATTTTAGCTGAGATCCATTTGTTTTAGAAAAGATTGCCTGGGAAGCCAGCATGCAAAACAGGAAAAGTCTGAGCTGTCTGGGCCTGGGCAGGTTCAGGGACTCTGAGGCATCCATGCCACACCCCCTACCACCACTTGCCCCTTCATGGAGGCCCCAGGCCCTAAAGAGCACAGTGAGAAACCACTGCATCGGCGACAGAATGAAAGTCCCTCTCCTTCAGTGACACATGGCATCTCCACCCACATTGTCTTGTGCTCCGTGACATCCCTCAAAAACCAAATGGAGACCAAATGGCTAGACCAGGCCCACCACTGATGGCAGAGGGCATGCTTTCCCCATTTTCAGGGGCACAGAGGGTACATATATCCTTGTGACAACAGCAAAATCAAATATGTTGCAACTCAAAATACATATTTACTAGAAAATCTGGTGTTTTTGTTGGTTGAATTATCTGGTTAATGAAGATCTGATTAACAAAGAATAACTGAATTCTCCAATTTTAGGAACTAGAATAAAGAGTGAAGTACAGTTGACATTTTAACGACACTACCCATTATTTCATTTTTTTACTATGATTCCGAGCTCTAGTTTGGGGCTGACGATTGTTGAGCGTTTCTGCTGTACCTGCTTTGGGCTGTTGCGATGTGTGATGGAAGACAGTTGATCAGGGGTCACGTGCCCCTGGCATCACATACCTGGAAGGGGCTGGGTCAAGGCAGGGCTCTGAGATCTGCTTTGCCCCTTGTCATGGTTGACTCCTGAGTTGTGAACTCACAGGCATCTGAGCACTGGGCGCAGATGGGAAGGGAGTCACAGACATGAACTCTAGCCATGTGCTGAAGAGTAATGACCACCCCAGTCCCTGGACTCTCCAGCCCTGCCCCCAAGCTAGGCACTGGCTCTCAACCCATAGCAGTGCCTCTGGCCCTGACACCTCTGTGGCCCCCTGTCTCCTCCTCCCCATCCCATCTCTTTCAGCAATCCAGCACAGACGTCCCTAAGGATTCCCAAATCCTCACTTCTGTTGAGAAAGCCATGGATCCCTTCCCAGCTCCTTCCCCAGTTCTCCACCTGACCCATCCAAATGAAACAACCTGCTCAGCAGACATGCTTTGTAAAAGGCAGTTTTAAAGTGGCAGGGTTTTGTCAGTTTGCTCTTGCTTGTTTCACGCCAGTATGTGAAATACCCTCTTTCCACAAAAAAACTACTATCTAGTAGGAAAAACTAAAAGTGTGACAGCATATACCCAAAATGATTGGTCAGTAATTTAGGGCAATGTGTGTTCAGACATGAAAACATGGCTTCCTAGGGCTCTGCACTCTGAAAGCCCCAGATCTCCATACAGCTGTGTACTTGTGAGCCCTGTGTGCATTGCACATCAGGGGTCCTCAGGAGATGTCTGTGGTTTTTCCGTGACCTGACTTCGAGTAAAGGAGAGAACAGGAGGCCTCAAGATGTTGAAGAAGCCTAGTGCAGAGAGGATGGTTTGACATGGGCAGAAGGGTCAGCCTTCTACACCCAGGCAGCCCATGGAAAACCCCTGAGTGGACCCAAATGGACCTCTGGGGCTTGCCCCAATGGTGCAGGTGCAGGAAGATGGCCCTAGCACTGGCCCTGCAAGGTCTCCATGGCTCACATCTCAGACACCAGCCTCACCCATGTGGCTCACGAAAAGTCATTCCCTTCTGTGGGAGTGGAAGCTCTTGCCTGAAGGCCTCAAAGGCAGCTGGGTCCACTTCCACACACCTGTGATGTGGAACGAGGGTGTCTCGCTCCAAGCTGTCTGCCAAGACCAGAGAACATGAGTGCACCTTCCGTAGATGCAGGGGGCTTGAGCTGTGTCATCCGCCTACAGCTTTCCCAGGTGCTGTCCTTGGCTCTGTCCTCAGTTTCCCTGGAGCCACCATAAATAAGACAGCCTTGACCGTGGCCAAGTCATCATTCTCACCCAACCTTGAAACGCTTCTCGGTGGGCACATGTAAATGATGGTGAAGATGTACGCCCTGGAGAGCGTAGGAAGGCATTTCAGAGGGTGAAGAGAGGATCAGAGGTCAGGCAGCCGGGCTGAATGCGGAGTCTTCTCGGGCAATGATAGGCCCAGGAAGGTGGAGCTGCTGGTGACTTCACTGTCCTCTGTACAAATTGTAGGGGCTTCACCATTTTAGTTAGTGTTGTTCATATTGGCTCAGGCCACAGGCCAATCCCTCATTCATTCAGCAAATGTGCGTAAGTCCTACTATGTGCCAGGCACTGTTCTGGGCACTTAGAATACAGCTTTGGATAAAATGTGCAGATTTCTGCCCTCCTGGTGCTTAGAAGGGAGTCAGGGACCATGCACGGTGGCTCACGCCTGTAATCCCAGCACTTTGGGAGGCCCAGGCAGGCGGATCACTGGAGGTCAGGAGTTCGAGACCAGCCTGGCTAACATGGTGAAACCCCATCTCTACTAAAAATATAAAAATTAGCCAGGCATGATGGCACACACCTGTAATCCCAGCTACTCCGGAGGCTGAGGCAGGAGAATCACTTGAACCAGGGAGGCAGAGGTTGCAGCAAGCCCCAGTCGCACCACTGCACTCCAGCTGGGAGACAGTGCAAGACTCTGTCTCAAAAAAAAAAAAGAGAGAAAAGAAGGGAGTCAGAAAGTAGACAAATCAGTATCACGTGAGTGCAGAGAAGCCCCTAGCAGGCTGGGGATAGAGGGACTGGGAAGGTGGTGGCAGCTTTGCAGCCATGTAGGGAAGGCTCTGATGAGAAGTGGCATTTGAGCAAAAGCCCCAAATGAAATGGGCAAGCTAGGCACATGTGCATCCTGGCTTAGCGGAGGGCAAGTGCACAGGCTCTGATGCAGGCAGGGCACACACGCACGTGGGAAGAGCAGCAGGGAGCTCCCTGCAGGTGGAAGACGCCAAGCCCAGAGTAAAGCGGGTCAGATCCCATGAGACAGCTGTCGGTGCAAGGTCAGAGATCACCAGATCCTTACGTTTGTGCCTTTCCACAATGTCAGGCATTTTATTGATGCTGCATTCTCCATCATAAAAGCCACGGGCTCCCTGGAGTTCCCAGGAGGCATTCTCCTTAGTGCTTCCCCTTGCCTTGAGAGTGAGAGTGGCAGGCACGCAGGCTTGAGCCGAGCCACCCGTCAGTCAGTATTGCAAACCATGCATCACAGTATATTTAATCAACAAAGTAATGTTATAGATTAAACACTCCACAACAAACTAAGTAACATTTAACATCAAGAGGAAAGGGATAGGAAAAGGAGTTCGTGTGCCAGTCCAGGGAGAGTGACGAGAATGAAAAGAATATGCTGGCCTGGCCCGGGGGCTCTGTCAGTGGTCAGTGTCTTTCAAAGAAGAGTCTTTGCTGTGGGCGGAGCCTTCAACGGCAGATACTGAGCTCCTTATCATAAGTGATGGCAAGTTGGTGTCTGTTAAAATGACTGTTTTTGAGCTGCTGAAGTCTTGCTCTTTTTATGGCTGCAGAGTCCTCTGGTAAGGACTAATAGCGCAGAATGTGCTTGGTTAAATCCTGGTCTGGTTGGGTGCAGCCTTTATTGATCAGGCAAAAAAACTCTGGTCTCTGTTGAACAGGTGCCCTATGAAATATAAGATGGAGTCTTTTTCTAAGATGGAGTCACTAATGTCAAAGGTGCTCTATACAACGGCACAGTCCAATAGGACCTTCTGAGGTGGTGGAAATGTTCTGCATCTGTGCTGTCCCATGTGACAGGCGTGGGACTCACGTGGCTTCTGAGCATGTGGTGTCACCGAGGGACCAGTGTTGGTTGTGTGTACTTGGGAGCACTTTAAGCGGACACAGCTCCACGTGGCCCATGGCTGCTGGGCTCCTCAGGGCAGGTATGGCCACTGGGACTGCCACCCTTGGATGGTGCCTGAGATGCTCACCAAAGTCGGTGAGCACAGAGAAGTGGGCCATGGGCGGGGTTCAGCTTCCCACTCCTGAAACAGGTACCTCGCACTCTTGCTCACAAAGCTGCCAGGAACGCTGAACATTGTGATATGCAAACATTTGGTGTCATGCCCTGCGCTATGATTATTTTGTTAAAATATCCCCAGGAAGAAAACCCTGAGGGGACTGAGAGTCCTCTCTCTCCATGGAGGTAAGGAAAACAGGGCTAGAACAGGCAGGCAACGCGGTAGAATGGGTGGCCCTGGAGGGCACCCACCTTTCTCTGCCTTGGCTTTAGCTCGAAAATGTGGGACCTCTGCATGAATTGCAGACTCCTTTGGAATGTTTTCAGTCCGCAGATGTACCGATTAAATGACCCATGAAGAGGATTCTTTAAAACAGCTGCAGTGCATGATGAGTCTTTCTTGGTGCTGGGGATTGTGTGTATTTCTCTGCTTGGCTTGTTGGTATCTATGTGGCCTCTCCTAGGCCAGCCTCATCTCCTCTCCTTTCTCTCGGATGGCATGATGTCCACGACCACTTATACCCCAGGACACTCCTGGCAGAAGAGGGAACAAAGAAAAGAGCTGGGGTGTTTTTGTCTACCCTATAATTTGTCTGAGTTTGGTTGTTTGGTTGGTTGTTTGTTTTTTGAGATGGAGCCTCACTCTGTCGCCCAGACTGGAGTGCAGTGATGCAATCTTGGCTCACTGCAACCTCCACTTCCTCGGTTCAAGCAATCTTCTGCCTTAGCCTCCTGAGTAACTGAGACTACAGGCATGCACCACGAAGCTCCGCTATTTTTTTTTTTTTTTTAGTAGAGACGGGGTTTCACCATGTTGGCCAGGCGGGTCTCGAACTCCTGACCTCAAGTGATCCTTCCACCTCAGCCTCCCAAAGTGCTGAGATAACAGGTGTGAACCACCATGCCCAGCCCTGAGTTTTTAAAATCTATTTCAATCAAAGTTGACAAATTATTTTGGTGTCATCTAGCCTTAGCTTGGTAATTTACAGAGTGTGATTCCTTTATGCTTCTAAATTAAAATCTGTGAAGATTTTGGGGGAGTGCCCTGAAAGCTAAATCTTTGCTTCTTGGGGTAATGCTAAAGCTATTTCTAAAGATGGAAGGCAATGCTTCCATGTGCCTACATGGTCCGGGGCAACAGTTCCCAAAGCATTGACTAAGATCGGGAAAAACCTCACTGTTGCCACAGGCCTCTTTCCATCACCACCATCAGACAGACTTAGCAAGAAGCAGAATCATCAGAGTCCCTGGCAGGGAGAGGGGAGGAAGACAACTCATCTTCTCATGAGAAGCAGTGGAGGCAAAGTGGGGTTTGTGTGCAGCCAAAGCAGCCATGTGCAAACCCAGCACGCAGCTCAGAGCCCTAGGTGAGCAGTTGGCATCAGAGATTCCAGACTCCAGCAGCCACTCACAGGATGATTTGTGAGTGGACGTGTTTTAACCTCTTGGAGCCTCAGCTTTGTCCTTTGTAAAACAGAAATGACAATGACAATAAAGATAGTAATAACACTATTTGTAAACTAAAAATAAAGAAACTAAAAAATAAATAAACACAGGCAGACTTTTTGGTTTTGTGCAAGGATACGTCGGGACCCATGGCTGCTGCGCTCCCTGAGGTCAAGGGCTGAGCTGCGCACTGGAGAAATGGCCGTTCCCCAGCCTGGCTCTGCTGCTCTCGGGTCTTGGACATGGGTTAGTTTGTCACAGGTTGAACCTTCTGAGCATCTCCTGCAGAGACAGCCCCTTCTGAAGCTCAGCAGTTCCAAAATCAGCTCCCTGACACCCCCAAAGCCACATGTTTTCAGTGAGGGATGGAGAGTGGAGTCGACAGGGCCATGTGTGATGAGGTGCAACTGGGCAGATACCCAGATTCCATGGGGCATGCCTTCCACACTGCACAGCCTTCATGCTGCATGCCATTCATACTGCACACCCTCCCCACTGCACAGCTTCCATGCTGCATGTCATTCATACTGCACGTGCTTCCCCCCGGACATCCTCCACACTGCACAGCCTCTATGCTGCATGTCCTCCCCCTGCACATCCTCTCCACTGCATTCTCTCCATGTTGCACGTGCTCCATGTTGCACATCCTCCCACCTGGACATCCTCCCCACTGCACGTCCTCCCCCCTGCACATCCTCCCCACTGCGGGTCCTTACCCCTGTGCATCCTCCCTTCTGCAGGTCCTCACCCCTGCAAGTCCTCCCAGCTGCATAGCCTCCTCCCTTCACGTCCTCCCCACTGCATGTCCTTCCACCTGTACGTCCTCCCCACTGCACGTCCTCCCCACTGCACGTCCTCCCACCTGCATGTCCTCCCCGCTGTACATCCTCCCTGCCGCACATCCCACTGCACAGTCTCCATATTGCATGTACATCCTCCCCACTTCATGGCCTCCCTCCTTCACATCCTCCACACTACATGGCCTCCCTCCTTCACGTCCTCCCCCCTGCACATCCTTCCCACTGCATGTCCTCCCCCTTCACATCCTCCCTGCTGCACTCCCTTCCCACTGCACTTCCTTCGCATTACAAGTCCTCCCTGCTGCACGTCCACCCCCTGCACATCCTCCCCACTGCACGTCCTCCCCACTACACCTCCTCCCCCTTTCACATACTTCCCACTGCACGGCCTCCCCCCTTCACATCCTCCCTATTGCACGTCCTCCCCCATGCATGCTCTCTGCCCTGCACAGCCTCCCCCCTGCATGGCCTCCCCTTGCATGACCTCTCCCCGCATGACCTCCCCCCGCATGTCCTCCCCTCACATGTCCTCCCCTCTGCAGGTCCTCCCCGCTGCACATCCTCCTCCCTGCACGTCCTCCCCACTCCACGTCCTCCCCCTGCATGTCATCCCCCCACACGTCCTCCCCACTTCATGTCCTCCCCACTGCATGTTCTCCCCGCTACACATCCTTCCCCCTGCACATCCTCACCCCTGCACGTCCTCACCCCTGCACGTCCTCACCACTGCACGTCCTCACCCCTGCACATCCTCCCCTCTGCACATCCTCCACGCGGCACACCCTCCCCACTGCTTATCCTTCCCACCCACCACTCGTCCTTCTTACAGATTCCAGACTCCAGCACCCGAGGCTGGGAAGTGAGCATCTCCGCCTGGACAGCCTGGGGCCTCACAACTCCCCCATGAATTATGCATCCCTGTGGGCTGTTCCGCTTTTCTTCCCCCTCAGCCATAATGATGGCAATTTTCATATCCCCTTACTGTTCAGAGACCATATGGGGGCCAATGTGCACAATAAAGAGAAGAGAAATCTCACAAGCATGGCTCTGTGGACAGAGGCTTTGCAGCCCCAGACACATGAAGCAGCCACCACAGTAGATGCAGTGAGGGGCGAGGCCAGGAGCTGGCCCTGTAGCCTGAGCAAGTCGCTTGCCCTGTTGGTGGAGTGGCACTTCAGATCCCTGCCCTGCAGGCTTGTTGGGGGGCAAGTAAACAGTGAGCGCAAGCTCCACGAGAGGCCACCTGGAAAGTCCTTATTGTTGGACTGAGCCTATGAAAATGCGATGTACCAGGGAGCTTCAGGTCTCACTGCAGCACCATGGCTGGCTGCACAGTGATTAGAGGCTCTGACTGGCAGTTTTACCTGTGTTTAATTAACAGAAATAGGAAAGGGGGCCATGGTCACTTGTGGGCCTTCCCAGAGTCTATGAGTACGGAGAAATGTCTGGGGCGCACAGACACCAGTGGTGAGCAGCGGGCTGGCATCCACGCAAGTGCTGCACTCACAGGGTGCGCCCACCTGCACTTTTGTCTGGCTTCACAGGGTCTGTCCGGGAGCCCCCTAAAGAAATGGCCCTGTCACTGCCTTACACTGCCACTGCGTTCTCAAAGTGCTCCAGCTTGCGGCAGGGGGCCTCTGCTCAACAACCTTGGGCAGCTGGCAGAGAGCTAGGAAGCCAGGGCCTCCTCCAAGAGGAAATGAGCCACTACTCTTCTAGGAAACAATATCTGGAGTAAGATGGGCTTCAACTTTGTATAGGACAAATACAGGGTGGCCCTGGGGTTCGGAGGAGTTGGCGTGAACACTTCGTATTTTGATGAGGAAAGAGCCCAGCCAGTGGAATGACAGCCAGGTGGCACCCTCTGCACAAACACCAAGGCAGGGCCCAGTCAGTCAGCCTCCTGGAGGACCCGTGTGCCCTTTGTGGGGAGGGTGGGGCAATGGTTCTCTTTGCTAGGTCAGCATTGGAATCATCTGAGCTGCTTTTTAAAAATTACTGTGGAATTGGCCGGACGCAGTGGCTCACGCCTGTAATTCCAGCACTTTGGGAGGCTGAGGCGGGCGGCTCACAAGATCAGGAGATCGAGACCATCCTGGCTAACTCGGTGAAACCCCATCTCTACTAAAAACACAAAAAATTAGCCGGGCGTGGTGGCAGGCGCCTGTAGTCCCAGCTACTTGGGAGGCTGAGGCAAGAGAATGGCGTGAACCCGGGAGGCGGAGCTTGCAGTGAGCCGAGATCGCACCACTGCACTCCAGCCTGGGCGACAAAGCGAGACTCCGTCTCAAACAAACAACAACAAAAAAATTACTGTGGAATCACAAACCACATGCCCCATGTTTTCACTTGTAAGTGGGAGCTGAATGATGAGGACCCATGGATGCAAAGAGAATAATAGACACTGGGGCCTACCAGAGGTTGGAGGGTAGAAGGAGGGAAAGGAGCAGAAAGAATAACTACTGCAGACTAGGCTTATACCTGGGTGATGAAATAATCTGTGCACCAAACCCCCATGACATGAGTTTACCTATAAAACAAACCTGCACGCATACCCCTGAACCTAAAAAAAAAATTTTTTAAATATAAAATTAAAAAGTAAATTCCTGTACCCAGCTTCACCCTGATTCCCTGCTCCCAGCACACACCTTTTCCATCAGAACCCCTAGGAGGGTCTCACTCAGCCCCTGCCATCAGGCCACAGAGCAGAAGGGCACAGCTGAGGCTCACTGGGCTGTCCTCTGCTCCTCAGGAAGCTGCCCTCATGCTCCAGGTGGAAATCAGGCCCCACCTATGTCTTGACTCAGTTCAGAGTCAAGGGAAACTTAAAAGAGAGATTCAGGGGACAGTGTCCTCTGTCGATCCACATCAGCCTTGCCTCGTCCTTGTCCGCTAGTGAGAAGTCTTGAAATACAAAGAAAAAGACTCCTGGGCTATCCCTTCTGAGAGTCTCCAGTCCATCCTCAGAACACACTGACAGTGCATGGTGGCAACGGGGCCAGTTCTGCAGGTGGCTTCCAGGCAGGCAGTCCCTGCGAAGTCCCCAGTCCCATCCTTTGTCCCCACCATCCAGACACTCACATCCCAGTGATCTTAGAAATACTGCTTTCTGTAGGATTTCTTCTGCAACTGAATGACCCAAGAGCCCCGTACTTGGCATTATTATCTTCCTGTTCTTGGCAAGCATTTCCTTGGCCGGGCCGCCCTTCCTGGGAGGCTGTGTACTTACAGCAGTAACGATGGCTCAAACGACATCAGCAACTGCAGCTGCCTCCTGGGGAGGGCCTGCGCCTGCCAGGCATCATCCCACATCCCTGGACACCCCAGGATGACTCCTTTATTAATCTTTTCTCCTGTCCTGTCCTGCTGGTTCTCTCTTGCAGAGCGACTACTCGAGCGACACAGAGAGTGAGGACAATTTCCTCATGATGCCCCCGCGGGACCATCTGGGCCTCAGTGTCTTCTCCATGCTCTGCTGCTTCTGGCCTCTGGGCATCGCAGCCTTCTACTTGTCCCATGAGGTAAGGCCTCCTTGGTCTGTGGCACCTGGTGTGCAGGTGTTGACAGGGCAGGGGTGAGGGCGACAATCCCAGCTGAGGAAGAGGAGAAGCGAGGAAGCCCAGACAGCTCCTGCTACAGCTGGGTCAGCCCTTGCCCAGTTGGAGGATAGGCTGGGAGAAGTCAGAGTCAGGGGACCCTGGGGGCCGGGTGGAGGCATTCGGGCTGCCTCACCCCAGATGCATCTGTGTCCTCGCAGAGGCGGGACTGCCTTCTGAAGAGGCCTCATGACCGAAGCGAGTGTCTGCTTGGTAGAAGGCACATGGCCTTTGGGAGGCTGTCCTTCATTTAGGTGCTGGGGTTGTGTGCATGGGGTGACCCTAGTGCCGGGAAACACCAGGCCCAGGTGGACTACGTTTAACTTAATGAGAGAGGAGAAAAGAAGGGTTTTGATTTCCTTGCTAAAGAATCCTTCCTAAAAAATAGATTCCAGTTCCACAGCAGCCCCCGTGTACCTGCCCCAGGTGAACGCCCTGCCTGTGGAAATGGCACATCTCAGCATGACATCTGCCGTTCCTCCCCAACATAAGGCTTCTAAAGGTTTCGATTCCCAGCCTTTTTCACTACAGAGCATCCTATTGGTTGCCCCTTATGCAACCTACATTTTGAAAATATTGGAAATATTTTTCTCTAGCAAGTGCAGAGTATTCATTCAGAAATCAGCTATATTCACATTTTTATTAATCAGAGAAAGACATTTCTACTTGCCAATTACAGAGTGAGCTGACGGCGTTACCATGGCCCGCTGCTATCTGCCCAACCAAAAGAGGGAGAAAGGGCGCTTCTCTGCTGGCCCGGGGTGGGGGTGGTGCCGGGCGCCCGTGGGGTGTTTTCAGGGAGGGCTGAAGATGCCTCGAAGGTGCAGAGGGTCCCTCTCCAGCTTCTAGGGTTCGGGACCAGGGCTGCACACAACTGAGCCTGGCAGGTGCTTCTTCTGAAACAGATTGCGTGACTGAGCCCAGCAGTTGCTTCTTGATGGCTTCTGTATTGGTTGGGTTTGTTGGACGAGTGAGAGGAGAATCCACCCTGGCCTTAATGGGGTTTCTGTTTCCCCCTGCACATCTTGAGTGGTGACTGGCCCCTCTTTCTGACATCCAAGAAGGAGCAGGGGAGCGTGGTGGGTGGCCTGTGGTCCTCCTGAGGGCAAGTGCTTCCTGACAGGGCACGAGAAGTTGGGCAGCCTTTGCAGGCAGGGGTGTAGCCGGAGGGGCCCAGTGTGGAAATCTTTATCTGCTGGGGCTAGGCTGAGCAGTTGTTCCAGACCCAGCTTTGATCTTGAGGGTCTGTCCGAGCTTCTCTTGTGACTTCGTCCCATGAATGCCACAGAACCCCTTCTCCATCAGCACAAGCATGGGGTGGGGAGCCTGACTCCTGGGTCTGGCAGGGCCTGGTGGCTGTGGAGTGGAGGCAGATGTGAGTGAACCCTGCTGCAGGATGAGGTGCCAGACTGGGACACACAGGAGCTGGAGAAATGGGTGTGGGCACAGGCCCATGGTGGGCAGAGCCTGCCATGCCACATAAACTGCACCCTGATGCTGCCAATAGACAAGAGCAGTCTTGCAAGGGAAGGACAGATTGGGCCCAGGAGCTGGACAGGTGACATCAAACGCGTCCCCAAAGCCTCCTTTGTACACCCCAGCCCTGCGTCATCTCCATATGGGGAAGAATAAGGACACACCCACCTTCGTGGGGCCCAGCCGCTGAGACATCCATGTAAAAGTGCCACAGAGTGCTGGGTGGATGGAACCCTGGAGAGATGGCAAGGGGCCGCAGGGAGAGGCTGCCTACATGGCCAAAGGAGAGACCAGTCCTTTGTGGTGTCCGTGGTCTCTGCCGCTCCATGTGCTCGGATTGACGCCCCAGTCTCTGGTGCAGGGCAAGGTATGGACAGCGTCTCTATTCCAAAGATCATCATTATAATAAAGAGCAAGGCTACAACTGCAGAGACTGTGTCTAGAGTCTTTCTCAGAAAGTAATTTTATGCTGAACACAGTAAGAGCCTCTCAGGCTTGGGTCTAAGAACTCATGGTGTTTGATACGTTAGACAGTGTAGAGGATTTCTATTACTTGGTTAGCTGCAAATGGGAAATGCAGTTTCTATAGCGGCTTCTGATCACTTTTTTGGAGATGAAGTGGAAACATTTTGGGGGGTGGGTGTAGGTGTTGCCTTCACTATGGGCGTAGAGAGGAGCTTTCAGGGCCAATGGCTGCAGCCTCCCTTTTCATTGCGCTTTGAGAATGGATTTCCCTGTGGTAGAACCACAACAGAGAAGAGGGGCTGACACTTTTATAAAGATACCTGTGGAGGTGAGTCCCGTTTGCAGAGCCTGCTTCCGCATCCCTTTCCAATCAGAACTCCCTTCCCAGGCAGCTCCCCTTAGTCTGCAGTGGTGGTTCCGGGTGCTGCTGCAGATCCTGGAAACAAGCAGCCCTGCTCAGGATGCCTCAGCCGGCTACCAGGCTGCTGAGCATTCCGTTTGCAGCCCACACTGCAGATGTGTGGTCTCCGGCAGGCCATCGTGGGGAAGCCGGCAGCTGCCAAGGAGAGAGAGTGTGGCACAGAATAGAACAGATGCAATCTGAGAATCCTTGCACTAAATTAAATCAGTGCTTTCCTAAGCGAGGCCACCTGGGAGTGCGAAGCCCAGGACTGGAGAGGGGGAAGCCCGTAACCCTCTCTGCCACAGTGGCCAGCACCTCCTGCCGCCTTGTTGGGTCAAGGGGATGATGCACCTGGGCGAAGAGCATGTTGGTGGAGCCGAGGCTCTCCAGGCCCACAGTGCCATTCACGAGGAAATCTTTGACATCTAAGTGTGACTTTGGGTTTTCTTTCCCTTTTATCTCAGATCATATCACAGTGTACTCTGACAGTCAGGCCGTGTCTGCTCGTTGTCAAAATAACTGTTCAGTGAAGTGAAAGGAACATGCCAAGCCATTACAGAAAAACAAAACAACATCTTATGGTAGTTTGATTAAATTGGGCAGTGGAGAAAATGAGGGCAGCCATCTCTAGAATTATGCGCCTCCGATATGTTGTTCTGTTCTGTTGTAGTCTGGTCCCATTCAGCAGGCAACTCTCCCATACCTCTGTTTCCTGACGCATGCAATGATGTTAACATGATTTCCAGGCTGTGCGGTTAGCTGAGGGTTAGAGATGTAAGGCCAGTGAAAGTCCCCAGGAGGCACCTGCAGAGCAACTGCTGCTGGTCATGCCCTGCTGGAAACCTGAGTTCCCCAGGTGCTGGGGGTCCAGGGGCCAAGGGATGCCTGGAAAGACACAGACATAGCTTTCCCAGGAGATTTGGTTAAGTCTAAAAATGTGTTCATGGGGCCTGTAATCCCAGCACTTTGGGAGGCCGAGGCGGGTGGATCACGAGGTCAGGTGATCGAGACCATCCTGGCTAACATGGTGAAACCCCGTCTCTACTAAAAATACAAAAAACTAGCCGGGCGTGGTGGCGGGCGCCTGTAGTCCCAGCTACTCGGAGGCTGAGGCGGGAGAATGGCGTGAACCCGGGAGGTGGAGCTTGCAGTGAGCCGAGATCGCGCCACTGCACTCCAGCCTGGGCGACAGAGCGAGACTCCGTCTCAAAAAAAAAAAAAAAAAAAATGTGTTCATGAACTAGCATAACAGTAGTAATCAAAGTGTTAGTGAGGTGGGTAACATTGGCTGACCACCTACTGTGTGCCAACTTCAGCGTTGGGCCATGCACCCTTGCTTCTGAGGTGTGGTCCTGGACCCCCTACGCAGTTGCTAGAAATACACACTGTCTGTTCCACCACAGACCTGCTCAGTCAGAGTCTCTGGGGCAAAGCCCAGGAATCTGCATTTTGAGGAGGCCTCCAGCTCCTCGTGGATGCTGCTGCTGTCACCTGGGAGTGGCCGTGGTGAACTGCGCTGCAGTCATGGCTGGGAATCTAATAAGCAGTGGGAAGCTGCAGGATGTCTTTTGGAAGAAATGACCCCGGGTTTTGGTTGTGGTGTGAAAGGAAGAGGGAAGGGAGGGATGCCCTGGGTTCTGATGGTGTTCGGGTGTGAGTAGTGCTGTCTCACATGCATGATCTCATAGGATCTCCATGACATGGGTGCTGAAATCAGGGTTCAGTGAGGTTGAGTGATGAGCCTAAAGCCAACATTGGTGAGCAGTAAGCCGGAGCTAGCAAGATGTGTGGGCTTGGAGGCACCTGCCTTCTCTGGGGGAGGCATCTGGCTTGTCCCTGAGCTGTGGGGTGGGGGTGGGTGGGCAGATGAGGGCAGCATGTTGTCTACAACTTCGTTTTGCTCAACAACGTTCCATCTGATGCCCATTGCAAGCACGCTTTGTAAACCGGTTCATACAGAGGACGGTGTGGGTGTGTGCGATTATGGTGGTGTGGCTTCATCTAGGAACTGACATTTGTGAATGATACTGAGGATAGACATGAATCCCATAATTGGCTGAGTGGCTGCTGTCAGCTAGTTAATGCACACACTTTATCTTATTTAATCTTTGCAGTGAGTCCGGAAGGTGGAAAATTATTACCTCCAGTTTACAGATGAACAAAATTGAAGTTTCAAGGGATTTAATAAGTAACAGATATCACAGAGGTAGCAAGTATGGGCACATGAGGGAAATATTAGTATTTCTAATCCTTAAAGCCATATTTTTTGCAATATAGCTTTGACTTTTATCTGTTTGCAAACAAAAATAGAACCACAGTCCTTGCTTCTAAATTCACCATCCCCCCACCCTGTTTGGAAAGGCTGGCAGGGGAGGAAAGCCTGTCTGAGCATGGTATGGCATTGGTCCTCATGGCACTTCACTCCATCCCATGTGATGGGGGCAGCCGGGGACTGAAGCCAGAGCCCTGCCCCAAAGGGGGCACTGGGCCTGGACCTGCGCCGGGCAGGCCCCAGGGTTCGTGTGTTGACTCTGCTGGCAGACGTCTTTACATCCAAGCATTTATTATGTCTTGATCTAATTTCATTTCATAAAATGTTTCTTTCCTTTACTAACTGCAACATTATAACAATAATTAAATGAGAAAAGGGTATTAGGGAGCAGATTATGAATTTTATGAATAGTACCAGCAAAGGGAATTGGGCAAATTAGGGGAAAAAAAGAGAATCTTTTTATGGTACTGAAAATCTAGAACAAGAGTGCAACCTAGCTAATAGCAAAGTCCCTTGGAATCCATTCATTTACCCACTGATTAGTGAACACCTCCCACGTGTTCAGTAAGTGCCGCGCATGCAGCAGTGAACAGAGCAAACCAAATCCCTCTTCTCGGAGCTGACGTGCTCATCGCCTGCCTCTCTTCCTTGCAACGTCAGCTTTACTTTTCTCCGTTTTACTCACTGGCTGTTAGCTGCGGATGGACATGGGGAGTGTGGAGCTGGCAGAAACATTTTAAACAGGGTGGCCCTGGCGGGGCTCGCGGAAAGGATAGTGTCTTATGATGCAGCCTTGGGCTGAGCCAGGGGGAGCCCTTGGGGAGGAGCTTCCAGACAGGGAGGCCGGCAGTGCTGAGACCCTGTGGGGCACACGTGGGGCAGGTGGGGCCGGCGTGGCTGAGCGGGGGGGCCGCGGGTGTGGAGCTAGGAATGGGGGTAGCGGGTAAATAACAAGGCGGGACCAACATGGGCAGACCCCGAGACTCTTTAGGCTGTGACTGGGCGAGGCTTCCACTTTGGGATAAGAAGCCTCCGGGGCTTGAGTGGAGGAGAAGCCCCTATGGTTACATGCTCCCGGGAGCTTTCAGAGGACAGGGCGGAGTGGGAGGCGCAGGGCGGCGGCAGCTGTCACCCGGAGACCTGCGCTGCAGGGGTGGCTGGGAATTTCATAAGCAGTGGGGAGCTGCGGGGTGTCTTCTGGATGAATGACGCCTGGGCTTAGGTTGCAGTGTGAAAGGAAGAGGGAAGGGAGGGATGTCCCGGACCAGGGGTTTCCTGCAGACGGGTAGGCAGCACTTGCAGCGGGGCCTCTCAAGTTCCACAGCTGTCGGCCTCTGCGTGGAGGCGCTGAACCACGGGGGCTCCAGGGAGACGTCTGGGCGGAGGGTAGGAGTGTGAGTCCTGAGCTGGGGGTCAAGCGCCGGCACAGTGATGAGGGGCCCGTGGGAGCATTGACCACTGATGAGCAGCTTCAGGCATGCAAGGAGGGACAGCCCCGAGGAGCAGACTCCACAGCGAGAGGAAGGGAACCATCCAGTGAGGCAGAGCTGCACTGCTGGGACTTGGATCAGCAGGCACATCAGAGGGGCGCGGAGGGAGTTGTGGGTGCTGCGGTATTCCCTTTCCTGACCTGGGTGCTGGCAGTATGCTTGTGGAAACTCTTTGAGCTTTATTTACACTTTGTGTGTGTGTGTGTACACGTTTCCGTTTTCCCTAAGAATACTATACTTCAATTAAAACATTTAGAAAATTCACATATTTGGGAGGCCTAGGGAGAGGAACTGCTTGAGGCCAATGGGTTCAAAGCCAGCCTGTGCAACAGAACCTATGTATACAAAAATTTAAAAATTAACTGAGCGTGGTGGCTCGTGCCTGTGGTCACAGCTACTCATGAGGCTGAGGCGGGAAGATCACTTGAACCCAGGAGTTCAAGGCTGCTGTGATCTATGATCCCACCACTGCACTCAAGCCTGAGTGACAGAATGGGACCTTGTTTGTAAATAGACATATGGATATGCAAAGAGAGAAACTGGACATAGTATAGCTAGTTATCTTTTTTTGAAGAGTTTTTCAGTGAACAGAGAGTGAGAAATGGGGTGCTATTCAATGAGGTCAAGTCAAGAGTGTTCTTTTTTTGTTTTTGTTTTTATTTTTGCTTTTAAGTGGGAGAAATGATAGCATATTTGTTCATGATGAAAATGACCCAAAAGAGAGAAAAATAGATGTTGTGAAATACGGTGGGAAGGAGAATGAGGGGACAGTTAGGGAAGCAACAAAAAACCCCCTTGTGCAGCAAGCACCTTGCACATACATGACATCACACACCTCTTGGGGCAGATGCACATGAGGCATTAGGCTATGAGAGTCATATACCTGTTCCCAGGTCACGCTTCCAAGGGTAGAGCCAGGATTCGGTGCCCCCACCATCGTTGCCCACTTCTGGGTCAGTGATCAGTGATTACTGTACTTAGTGACAGATTCCACCAAATGCTGCCCAAGTGTTAGAGGAAATCACAGTCTTGCTTTTAACATTGCAAATACCCACATAGGGAAGAGTTATAGAAGTCTGATATCCTTGCCTCTTGTCTTCAGTAAAATAGCAGCCCTGCTTGTAGGTCCCAGGGATATGTCTGTCCTTCTCCCTCTGACTCCATTAAAACTGGATTATATTAAATTATGGGAGAGAACCAAGCAATCTTGGGTAATGATATGTACTAAAGGTACTTATTTTTTCTCTTGAATTTGATGCTCTCCAGCAGAGTAGAAATATAAGTCAAGTACAGGCTGTTCTTTCTCCTCTGAATAAGATGCTCTGCAAATTCTGCAAAGGTGGAGGGAACAATTGCGGGATTTGGGTATGAAAACTTATCACTCAAGTAAGCTTTGTAGGACATTAAGGGACACGACACCATCATCGTTCCAACAGGAATTAAGTGTTTCCCTTCTCAATCTTACTCTGGATATTAATTCTAATTCTTTATGGCTGGTGTGTAGGATGCAATGTTTTCTGTCAATTTCCCAGAAAGAGCCTAAACCTTCCTGTAACCACCGTCAAGACATTGCTTAGAGAGTGTGGGGACATGTGTTCCTCCCAGAGATCCAAACAATGCCAGTAGTTGCAATTTGCTTTCTTAGTTGTGTTCTTGAGCTGCCGGGCTGTTGATGAACTAATCAACAGGGCCATCATAATCAGACTTGGATGATTTGTCCCCACTTTCTAGGTTTTTAAAATCAATTATTTAATTTTTGAGACAGAGTATCACTCTGCTGCCCAGGCTGGAGTGCAGTGGTACGATCATGGCTCACTGCATCCTCAGCCTCCGGAACTCAAGCTATCCTCACACCTCAGCCTCCCAAGTAGCTGGGAATACAGGTGCCTGCCACCACACCAGGCTAATTTTAGTGTTTTGTGGAGATGGGGATCTCTCTTTGTTTTCCAGGCTGGTCTCAAACTCCTGGGCTCAAATGATTCTCCTGCTTCAGCCTCCCAAAGTGCTGAGATTACAGGTGTGAGCCACCGCTCTGTGGCCCCCAGTTTTTTTAATATGGAAAGAACAAGCTGATTTGCCCAAGGAAAAAGTTGAGGTCAGTAAGATCATCTGAAAGTAGGGAGAAATCAGGAAATCCTGAGGACTTCAGCTCATTGTCCACACCTCTGGCCCCCTGCTGCTGCTGCTGGAAAAACTCAGTTTGTCTTTCTTTAAAGTTAAAGGGTACATGTGGAGGTTTGTTACATAGGTCAATGGCATGTCATGGGAGTTTGATGTACAGGTTATTTCATCACCCAGGTAATAAGCATCACCCAGGTAAATACCTGATAGGTAATTTTTGGATCCTCTCCCTCCTCCTACCCTCCTTCCTCAAGTCGGCCCCATTGTCTGTTGTTCCTTTTCTTTGTGTTCATGTGTTCTCAATGTTTAGGTTCCACTTGTAAGTCAGAACATGCAGTATCTGGTTTTCTGTTCCTGTGTCAGTTCATTTAGGATTATGGCCTCCAGCTCCATCCATGTTGCTGCAAAGGACATGATCTCCTTTTGTTTGTAGCTATGTAGTATTTCATGGTATGTATGTACCACATTTTCTTTATCCAGTCTACCACTCACAGGCATTTAGTTGGTTCCATGTCTTTGCCATTGGGAATAGTGCTGTGATGAACATATGCACACATATGTCTTTATAGTAGAATGATTTATATTCCTTTGGGTATATACCCAGTGATGGGATTGCTGAGTCAAATGGTAATTCTCTTTTAAGTTATTTGAGAAATTGCCACACTGCTTTCCAAAATGGCTGAACTACTTTACACTCCCACCAGCAATGTAAAAGCCTTCCCTTTTCACTACAACCTTGCTAGCATCTGTTATTTTTTGATATTTTAATAATAGCCGTTTTGACTGTATGAGAGTTTCTCATTGTGCTTTCGATTCGTATTTCTCTAATGATTAGTGATGTTGAACATTTTTTTCCCATGGTTGTTGGCTGCGTGTATGTTTTCTTTTGAAAAAAATCTGTTGTGTCCTTTTCCCACTTTTTAATGGGGTTCTTCCTTGCTTGTTAATTTGTTTAAGTTTTTTATGGATTCTGGATATTAGACCTTTGTTGGATGAATAGTTTGCAAATATTTTCTCCTATTCCGTAGGTTGTTTACTCTGTTGAACATTTCTTTTGCTGTGCAGAAGCTCTTTAGTTTAATTGGTACAGTTTATCCATTTTTGGTTTTATTTCTATTGCTTTTGATGTCTCCACTGTGAAATCTTTGCCAAGGCCTATGTCCAGGATGCTATTTCCTAGGTTATCTTCCAGGGTTTTTATAATTGTAGATTTCACATTTCAGTCTTTACTCCATCTTCAATTCATTTGTGTATACAGTGTAAGGAAGGGATACAGCTTCACCTTTCTGCATATGGCTAGCCAGTTATCCTATCACCATTTATTGAATAGCGAGTTCTTCTTCCGTTGCTTGTTGTTGTCGACTTTGTCAAAGATCAGGTGTGTGGCTTTATTTCTGGGTTCTCTATTCTGTTTCATTGGTCTATATGTCTGTTTTTGTGCTAGTACCATGCTGTTTTGGTTATTGCAGCCTTCTAATATGGTTTGAAGTCAGGTAACATGATGCCTCCAGCTTTATTCTTTCCACTTAGGATTGCCTTGGCTATTTGAGCTCTTTTTTGGTTCCACATGAGTTATAAAATAACTTTTTTCTGATTCTGTGAAAAATGTCATTGGTAACTTGACAGGAATAGCACTAGATCTTCAAGTGCTTTAGGGAGTATAGCCATTTTAACAATATTGATTCTTCCTATCCATGAGCCGGAAATATTTTTTTGGTTGATTGTGTCATCTCTGATTTCTTTGAGCAGCATTTTATAATTCTCATTGTAGAGATCTTTCACCTCCCTGTTAGCTGTATTCCTAAGTATTTTATTCCATTTGTGGCTATTGTGAATGGAATTGCTTTCGTGAATCTTGGGTGTTGTTGGTATATAGGAATGCTACTGATTTTTGCACAACTTTGCTGAAGTTGTTTATCAGATCTAGGAGCTTTCAGGTAAAAATTGTGGGATTTTCTAGGTATAGAATCATATTATCTGCCAACAGAGATAGTTTTTCACTTCTCTTTCTATTTGGATGCCTTTTATTTCTTTCTCTTGACTGATGGTTCTGGCTAGGACTTCCAGTACTTTGTCGAACAGGAGTGGTGAGAGTGGACGTCCTTGTCTTGTTCCGGTTCTCAAAGGGATTGCTTCCAACTTTTGCCATTCAGTATGAAATTGGCTTTGGGTTTGTGATAAATGGCTCTTATTATGTTGAGTATGCTCCTTCAATGCCTAGTTTATTAATGGTTTTTAACATGAAAGAATGCTGAATTTTATCAAAAGCCTTTTCTGCATCTATTGAGATGATCATATGGTTTTTGTTTTTATTTCTCTTTATGTAATGAATTACATTTGTTTGTTTGCATATGTTGAACCAACCTTGCATCCCAGGGATAAAACCCACTTGATTGTGATGGATTAGCTTTTTGATGTGCTTCTGGTTTTTGCTGAAAATTTTTACATCTATGTTTATTTAGTATATTGGCCTGAAGTTTTCTTTTTCTGTTAAGTCTTTGCCAGGTTTTGGTATCAGGATGATACTGATCTCATAGGATGTGTTAGGTAGAAGTCCCTCCTCCTCAACTTTTTTGAAATAGTTTCAGTAGGAATGATGCCAGCTCTTCTTTATACATCTGGTGGAATTCGGCCGTGAAGCCATGTGGTCCTGGGCTTTTTCTGGTTGGTAGGCTTTCTATTTCTGATTCAATTCTGGAACTTATTATTGGCCTTTTCAGGTGTTGAATTTCTTCCTGGTTCAATCTTGGGAGATGTTGTGTTTGCAGAAATGTATCCATTTCTTCTAAGTGTTACAGATGGTGTGCATAGAAGTGTTCGTGGATTAGAAGTCTCTGAGGATTTTTGTATTTATGATTGTGTTTATTTGGATCTTCTCTCTTTTATTCTTCATTAGTCTAGCTAGTTGTCTATCAAGCTTATTTATTCTTTCAAAGAACAAACTTCTGGATTTGTTTATCTCTTGTATGGTTTTTCACTCCTCAGTTTTCTTCAGTTCACCTCTGATTCTGCTTACTTCTTGTCTTCTGTTAGCTTTGGGGTTGGTGTGCTCTTGTTTCTCTAGTTCCTCTAGGTGTAATGTTAAGTTGTTAACTTGAGATCTAACTTTTTGATGTGGGCATTTAGCACCATAAACTTCCCTCTTTAGGTGGGGGAAGCTTCCCGCTGCTTTAGCTGTGTCCCAGAGATTCTGATATATTGTATCTTTGTTCTCATTAGTTTCAAAGAATTCCTTGATTTCTGCCCTAATTTTATTGTTTACCCAAAAGTCATCCAGGAGCAGATTGCTTAATTTCCATATAAGTGTATGGTTTTGAGTGATTTTCTTTATATTGATTTTTTAAAAACAATTCCAATTTTTAATGTGTATTTATGTGTTTATTTTGCCAATTACTCATTTAAGAGATAATTAAATGTGAAGTCTCTAAACCTTTTTTTTCTTTTGAGCTGGAGTCTCACTCTGTCACCCAGGCTGGAGTACAGTGGCGTGATCTCGGCTCACTGCAACCTCCATCTCCCGAGTTCAAGCAATTCTATTGTCTCAGCTTCCCAAGTAGCTGGGACTACAGGCGCCCGCCACCATGCCTGGCTAATTTTTGTATTTTTAGTAGAGATAGAGTTTCGCCATGTTGGCTAGGCTAGTCTCGAACTCTTGACCTCAAGTGATCCAACCGCCTCGGCCTCCCAAACTGCTGGAATTACAGGTGTGAGCCACCGGGCCTGGCCTCCAAACCTTTTCTTACACTCCTCACTCATGGTGTTTTACCTACAGGTTGTTTCTCATCCTCACCCCGCTTGGAGCCCTTCCCTTGCACTCAGAATTCTTGAGCAGTCAGTGCCGGGACATATAAGCTCTGCATCCTCAATCTCCCCCGGTCCCATTCAGATTGATTCATTGGCCATCGACTGGACACCTGCCATGTTCGCATGTTTAGTCTCACTGGATTCAAAGGATATCACTGGTCACAAAGCATCCTCCTTGCTCAGGCATTTGCAGCCTGTGCAGATGGTAAAAGGGGGCACAACCCTTGCTGCTGGGACACGAAGAGCCTCTGAGTGCTGAGGAGCGGGGAATGCAGTACCCTGGGTGTGCTGGAGGCCGTCTGACCCTGTCCTCCACTGAGAGTCTATGAACAGATTTCTCTTTGAATTCCCTCCTCCTCCTTTTTTCATGTCCTTTTCCATGGTCCTCTTCTAGAACACATTTGGAAGAACTGTCCCAGCAGCTCTCCCCAGGAGACAGATAATGGATGTCCATTGTCCATTTGTCTGCCCATAAAAGTGCAGTTTGGGAGGGAAGAAATAGAGAGTGCAGAAGAGATTCTGGCTTTGTGCTATGGAAATGGCTGTATGTACTTTCCCTTGTTCCTGCTCTAATTAATTTCAGGACACAGTTTGTTTCCCCATTGGCTGCCTTATCCCATCTTGTGTCTGTTTTCCAAAGAGCTAAAGATGTTAAAGAGTACAGCATTTCTTCCACTTTTTTCCTTGTTCTGGAAGGGATGCTAAGGCTGGGAGGTGGCTGCATTTACACAGACCCACTGGGTGAGTCTGTGGTGGATCAGGGCTGGAATTCTGGCCACTGTGTTTCCTGGAGGCTCTGAGATCCCTAACATGACAGCTATGTGATGCACTCAGTGTGGTGAGCCTTGGACAGAAATAGCTGAGTCCATCAACTCAACTGGGCTCCCTAGAACACAGAACCTGCAGCAAGGTTGGAGTTCTGTGGCCTTATCTGGAAGTGCGATTCCAGACCAGTGAACATGAGGGAAATGGAAAGGAGGTGTGGAAGGAGGTGGGGCAACATAGGGTAGTGCCTTCCCCTCTGGCCTCTGCTTCTTAGCAGGTCTCTGGGTAGGCTTTACTGAGACAGCAGAGGGCAACTGGAGAGGGAAGTAGCAGTGTAGCTCCCAGTGTTAAAGTCTGCCCCACTGGGAATGAACCTCCCTACACGAACAAGTTCCAGACCATGCTTCCTCCAGAGCTGCTGTGGAGGCCAGAATCTGGGAGCCTGGGCTGGAATTCATCAAGCTGGTGGTGGTGGGAAGAGCCAGAGACCCCAGGCAGTGGACTGATGTGGCCTGCATAAAGTTAGCCATTGGAAAGGCCAGGGTAGAGCAAGCAATTTGTGAGCCTGAGAGACAGCAAGGCTGAGGGACACTGAGACACAGGAGGTGAGTCTGATATTTCTCCCTCTGGAAGCAAAAGCGCCAACTGAGAGTCACTTCAGCATGCAAGAATCAGAGGAGCACCTTAGCCCCTCTGTAGCCTTTGGTGCCCAGCACACCCAGGGTACTACATTTCCCTCTCCTCAGCATTCAGTGGCTCTTTGCGTCCCAGCAGCAAAGGTTGTGCCCCCCTTTACCATCTGCACAGGCTGCAAATGTCTGAGCAAGGAGGATGCTTTGTGACCAGTGATATCCATTGAATCCAATGAGACTAAACATGCGAACATGGCAGATGTCCAGTCGATGGCCAATGAATCAATCCAAAAGGGACTACAGGAGATTGAGGATGCAGAAAGCATAGAAGACTGCCTTTCCTCCTAGGACTCAAGGAGGTCAAAACTGCAGCATAGAGGTGCATTCTGGTCCACACCACCTCACATCAAATGACAATTTGGGTTATGTAATAAGCTGACATCAGTCTGTTTTTCAGAGTGCAGCCTGTGTTAGCCAAATTCAAACCCACATTAAAGAGGGTAATTCTCACCAGGACAGCCCTGTTTTGAGTACAGCAGGGACCTGCTTGGGTGTCAACAGCAAATCTTCCCTGGCCATAGTTCTAGTTCTCTGTTGAGCCAAGAACTGTGCTGCTGCAGACAGGCACTGTGCAGGGTATGGAGTGGAGGGCTTGCTGCCACACACTCACGAAACAAGAATGGCAGCAAGGGCAAAGTGCTTTAGATGCACAATTGCACCTAATTCCCACAGCAGCCCCGTGAAATTAATACTAGTATTATCACCATTTTACAGACGATAAAATTCACAAATTGGAATCCAGGTCTGTACAAATCAGGGTCTGTGCTGTTTTAAAATCTTTCACATATACCCAGAACCACTGTTTCACAGCAAGTTTACAGTGACTTTTATTTCATCTTCAAGAGAATCCTGAAATAGGCACATTCCATTGTACCTAGCAAGTGAGGAAGTCAGCGCCCAGCAAGGTTGTTTAAGGTGTTCAGGATCACACAGCAGGTTGGCTGCACGCCAGGACTGGGGCCCACAGTGGGTGAAACTGTGAGGAAATCCACAAGCACCTCTAGGTGCTCAGGATTGGCTCCTACAGATTCTAGTCCAATCTCATTCATGACCTCATTTGCTTTTCAGTTTAACACTGCTTGGTTTTGGTTTACTACTTTTCCCATGGAAACATTTTTTAATTATGTCTTATCAGTTATTCTCCACTTATCCCATCAACAAAGGGTCAGTTTTGTGATTTTAAAATATACACTATGTAGACCTTTATCTTTCATCATATGCTAAAATCAACTCACAATGAGTTTAATACTTAAACGTAAGACCAAAAACTATAAAACTACTAACAAAAACCTAGGGAAATCTCTCCTAGATATTGGTCTAGGCAAAAAATTAATGGCTAGGACCTCAAAAGCACAGGCAACCAAAATAAAAATAGACAAACAGGACTTAATTAAACGAAAAAGCTTCTGCACAGCAAAAGAAATAATCAATAAAGAGACAGCTTGCAAAATGGAAGAAATATTTGCAAACTGTACATCTCACAAGGGATAATATCCAGAATATACAAGGAATTCAAACAACAGGAAGAAAATGCTACAAATAATCCCATTAAAAAGTGGGCAAAGGATTTGTATAGATTTCTCAAAATAAGACAGACTGCTAACAGATGTATGAAAAAATGCTGAACACCACAAATCATCAGAAAAATGCAAATCAAAATCACAATGAGATGTCATCATCTTACCCCAGTCAGAATGGTTGTTATTAAAAAGACAAAATAACAGATGTTGCTAAGTATGCAGAGAAATGGGAACTCTTATACACTGTTAGTAAGAATGCAAACTAGTAGAACCACTATAGAAACGCAGTATGGAGATTTCTCAAAAAATTAAAAATAGAATACCTTTGACCTAGCAATTCCACTACTGGGTATCTACCCAAAGAAAAAGAAATAATTATATCAAATAAATACCTACACTCTCATAGTTGTTGCAGCACTGTTCACAATGGCAAAAATATGGAATCAACCCAAGTGCCCATCAGTGGACAAATGGATAAAGAAAATGTGGTATAGATACACAATGGAATACGATTTGGCCATAACAAAGAATGGAATAATGCCATTTTCAGCATCATGGGTGGAACTGGAGATTATTTGGGCACAAAAAGGCAAATACTACCTGCTCTCACTTATAAACATAAGAACTAAAAAGTCTGATCACATGGAGGCAGAGAGTGGAAAGATAGATAACAGAGACTGGGAAGGGTGAGTAGCTGGAGGAGGATGAAGAGAGGTGGGTTACAGGGTACAAATGTACAGTTACGTGAAAGGAATGCATTCAATGGTTGATAACAGTGTAGGGTGACTATAGTTAAACAAAACTGTATTATATTCAGAAGATGACACCTTAAATACCCTGACTTGATCACTACACATTGTATACATCTAACACAATTTCACAGGTATCTCATACATTTGTACAAATTTTTTAAAAGTTACGCTACAGTATACAGTCATTTGTCAGAAGAATCAAGTGATTTATTTCATATGTCTTCATCACAAAAAAATTGAGCTTTCCACATATGCAATATATTATTACACATTTTTGAAAGTTAGGAAAAAGAAAAAGAGACTGGAAGAAAATCACTCCATCTGTAGGCAGTGGTTGGTTTTTCTCTTCCTTCCTGCATGTGTCTTTGTGTTTATTTATTTTTTTGTTTTAGCACCGTTAATGTGAATGGGATTGTCAAACCTTTCCTAGTTTGAAAATAACAGTCAGAATAGAAGCATAATTGTACAGCTTAACAAATTATTTTAAAGCAAGTGGCCAAGTCACCATCACCCAGGTCAGGAATGTCCCTGGGACCCCCAGGGTAGAAGGACTGGCACCTTCCAGCCATCCTTCCTCCTTACTGCTCTCCTTCCTCCCCACCCAGTGACCACCAGAATGACCTCCACAGGACACACTTTTCTTGCACATTTTTATTATTTTACCACCTAAGATTGAGTTCCTCAACCTTCATGTCTTCATCTTTCTTTAGTTTTTTTATTTTTTATTTTTTACTTTTTTTGAGATGGAGTTTTGCTCTTGTCACCTAGACCAGAGAGCAATGGTGCAATGGCATGATCTCAGCTCACTGCAACCTCCGCCTCCCAGGTTCAAGCAATTCTCCTATCTCAGCCTCCTGAGTAGCTGGGATTACAGGTGCCCGCCACCACAACCAGCTAATTTTTATATTCTTAGAGACAGGGTTTCACCATGTTGGCCAGGCTGGTCTTGAACTCCTGACCTCAGGCTATCTGCCTGCCTTGGCCTCCCAAAGTACTGGGATTACAGGTGTGAGCCTCCACGCCCAGCCCATGTCTTCATCTTTCCTTATTGTACTTGCAAAAGTCACATTGCATCTGAGTGGCACTCTTATCTTGTCTCTGCTCTCAACAGAAAAATTTCCAACATTTCACTGTTAAGTAGGATCTTTAGATAACTCATTTTTAAATCATTAATGGATGTTGGATTTACCAAAGGCATTTTGCATAAATAAAAAACAATTATATGAATATTTGCCTTTAATCTACTAATTAAATTACATTGACTGATTTGAAATGTTAAACCAACCTTGCATTCCTAAAATAAACCCTAATTGATCATAATTTGTATATGTTGCTGAATTTTTTGCTTCTGTTTTGCTTAACATTTTTGTGTTTCTGTTCATGAGAGAGATTGATGTGTATTATCCTTTGTGGTAATTTCATTAAGTTTTCATACCAATGTTACTCCGGTTGTGAAGAGTTCCCTTTTCTGTTCTCTGAACATTTATTTAAACTGAAATTATCTATTTTTCAAATCTTTGGTGGCAGTTATTGGTGGAGCTCTTTGAGCTTGGACTTCTCATCATAGGAAGATTTTAAATTAGTGATTTACTTTCTTTAATATTGATATCTCTGATTAGGCTTTCTGTTGTTTCTTGTATCGGTTATGACAAGTTATATTTTTCTAGGATTTTGTCAGTTTCATCAAAATAATCAATTTTAATAATATTTTAAAAGTATGAATTTGGACTTTAAGAACTAAAGAGAAGATTATCTTTTCTAGGGATGGATGGACAGACAGAAAGAAATACTTCAAAATGACAATGTTATTGTTTTACACTGGTGATATTTAACTGTAGAAATCCTTATATTCCACTACTTTGCTCCTCATTTCTTCCTAAATTTTTTATTGTCCAGCTTGAATGATACCCTTCTGCCTAAAGAATATCCTTTAGAATTTCCTTTAGAATGGCTTTTCTTCTGGTAAACACTCTCTGTTTTATGTCGTTAGAAATATCTTTTTATCACATTTATTCTTGCAGGTATGTTCATTGGGTATAGAATTCTGCTCCACAGTTTCCTCTGTAGTTGTGTCTCAACTCCTGCCAAACCCATTCGCTGAGTTATAATATTGTGTTTTTTTTTATTTTCCAGTTCTATAATTCCCATGTGTCTTCTTTTTCAGATCACCTACAACCCTTCTTGTATGTTTCAGTCACCTGCTAACACTTCCAAGTTTTGTTTTATTTCCTGGAACATAGTAAGCAGAGGTATTTTAGTCTATGCCTGATCATTATGATACCTGTGAGTCTGCATGTTTGTTGTTTTTCCTTGTTCTTCACTCATGGTATATTTTCTCAGATGTTACTGATTTTATGCTGCTCATTATTTTTGACAAAGTATTCATAGTAATATTTTGAAGATTAGGAAGATGACACCTTTCTTCGGATAGGTTATTTCTTTGCTTTTTTCCAGGACATAGGGCACAAAAAATTCAAGACCATCTTAGTCCACACTCAAGCTCTGAGGTGAAGCAGAGCTGGGCTGTAGCCCATGAGGGGCTGGTATACTTTCATTTCACCTTTTCTCCCACAGCTTAGCTCTTTGGTGCTCCATCCTATGGCTGGTTTACAGGATCTCCCTCTTTGCTGGGCTCTGAACCCCCACTTGGATTCCCACCATCTCACAAAGTAACCCAAAACTCACCCTCTCAGACACCTCTTATGGTCAGCAAACATCCCTAGGGCATGTGTGTCCTCATATGACTGGTCCACCCTTCTGAATTATTGTCCTCTCTCTGGTCTTGACCAGATAATCCCTCATCTTATCTCTTTAATGCTTTACAAAATATTTTCTTTGATGTTTCTTTAATGTGTTTTCGCTGTCTTCTGTAGAAGGGTTACCCGTCTGGCATTATTAGAAGCAGAAATCTACATTTCTGTTTCCTTAGTTGTTTGTACAGATAATATATTATTTTTTATAACAGCAATATTTTTGACTACAAAATTGGAAGCTTGGTTTACGGACCTAGATTATCTGTCACTTGAATTCCCATTTCTTCTGGTACTAACTGAAATTCGAACTGGCTCTTTGCACTGCATGAGTAACCAACACAATGCTATCAAGGCTAATGAGGAGTGTAAGGACATGGGAAGAAGCCCACACAGCTCACTCCAATGCAAATGAAGAAACAATCTTTATTTAAATGCTACAAAGAGCCACTGGGCGTGGAATCTGCCACATTGTAGATGCTCACTTAAATGCCGGTTGTGTTTGTGTCTGATGCAAAGATGTGCACACCTGTGTTCTGCTTGGTCATTTCATAAAGATGAACCATGTGGTTTATAAATGCAGCATTACCAAAGAGTGTCCAGAGTTGGGAGAGATTGTGGCTAAGATCAAATCATGCTGCCAAATCCTGTGAGCACATGCCTTTGGCAGGACTGTAGACAAGTTTCCCTAACCCATGGGGACTTCTGGGGGAAGCTTCATTCTTAGTCCTCCAAGCTCTGCCACTGAGCAGGGAGGTGAGGGCTGGAGGTGCCCATAAATGAGAGCTGTTCACAAGAAGTGTTAATTCCCTGGTCTTTCTGGCTTGTTCCTGCACGGTAGATGGACACAATAATGACAGAGGTGCCCTGAGTAGGACACGGCCTCAGGGAGGAAGTAAATCGCAGGACTTCAGCTGTATGCAGCAGAAGGGAGACCTGGACACAGGCCTGGGATGGCAGTGGAGGGCCAAAAGCCCTGAGTGCAAAGCAGGGTCTGTCCACTGACAGGGCATTCTCAGCGAGGAAGCATTGCATTGAGAGTGGAGTAGACCATCAGGAGGAGTTGTCAGAAAGCAGCGTATAGAAACGGTGTGTTTGGAAAACAACCCACCCTTAGCCCAGAAGAATTTTCTTCACAAGGAAATGAGCAGAGACATTCGTCAGGCACTGTGGGGTCACAGTGGATACCTGCTCCTACAGACAGATGGGGAGAAGAATATCTGGAGGAAGGCCAGGGGAGTTCGTTCTCCTCCCTTCAATTGCCCCCAACCAGGAGCACAGTCACAGTCAACCTTTGCCTGACACAATAAATGAACTGGGACTTTCCCAAACGTCTGAAACAAAATGCCCCGGGTGTTCTCAGAAGCTGTCACCTATCCATCTTTCTAATCACTTATCTTACCAAAGTGAACAACATTTTCATGTTCTCTCTAAACCCTGTCACAATGGCAGACCTCTTTTGAAATGTCTATTCTTCTTCTTTTTTTTTTTTTTTCAAAGTTGTGTGCTTAGAACATGTGCATTGTGTGGAACTGGAGCTCCACGGATTCCACACCTCGATGGTGCTGTTCATAATCATGCATAAGTGTGGGTGTCAGAGGCATTTGAACCAGAGTGACTCCGTCTTGAACAGGGGCTGGTTAAGGTATCGCTGAGACCTGCTGGGCTGCATTCCCAGGTTAGGCATTCTAAGTCACAGGATGAGACAGGAGGTTGGCACAAGATACAGGTCATAAAGACCTTGCTCATAAACGGATGCAGTAAAGAAGCCAGCCAAAACCCACCAAAACCAAGATAGCAAGGAAAGTGACCTCTGGTCTTCCTCACTGCTCATTATATGCTAAAAGACACTCCCACCAGCGCCATGACAGTTTACAATGCTATAGCAATGTCAGGAAGTTACCCTATATGGTCCAAAAAGCGGGGGGACCCTCAGTTCTGGGAATTGCTCACCCTTTTCCCAGAAAAATCATGAAAAATCCACCCTTTGTTTAGCATATAATCAAGAAATAAGCATAAAAAGAGCCAACCAGCAGCCCTCCCTTGGGGCTGCTCTGCCTGTGGAGTAGCCATTCTTTTATTCCTTTACTTTCTTAATAAACTTGCTTTCACTTTACTCTATGGACCCACCTCGAATTCTTTCTGGCACGAGGTCCAAGAATCCTCTCTTGAGGTCTGGATCGGGACTCCTTTCCAGTGACTCTGGGATAATGTTCCATGCACCCCGCCAGATTCCACTTTTATCCTTAAGTTCCTTATTTTTTAACGTCCCCAAATTTAAAGTAAATTGAATCCCATCTAATGAATGCGTCTGTTAGGCTCTGGTAGATTCAGAATCAGCACAAGAGCCAAGTTTTCCCTTGAGAGTCGCAGGGCATCCAAGGTCATGGGCAGGTAGTCGGGGGGCATCTGGGTAAAGACATGAAACCTGTGCTGGGGTCCAGGAGAAAGTCCTGACAAAGGGCGTCTCAACCAAGCAGGAGTGATGGAGCCACACAGAAAGAAAATGCTACCCAGGGACAGATGGGTGGGAAGAGTTTGCAGTGGGCCCACATCTGCCTCCCTGGGTGAGTGACATGTAAACGAAGGTTGCAATGAGGGCTATAAGAGCCCAGCCAGACACAAGTATAACACTGACTTTGCAGACAAATGCATTGAAAAACATTGCTAGAGGATGGCTCCAATATTACCACATGGGTTTATTTTAACTTGTATCAGGGAAATGTGTGAGGGCAGTTAAGCAGTCAAGTGGCATCTTTCCTCTCTCTCTCCCTCCCCCAGTCTGTATCTCTGTCTCAGTATGCGTATTTAATATGCTGATTGTAGCTTCTGAGAGCTGTTTTGCAACTTCTGGATTTAAAGAATTCCGTATAAATATTAATGATCTGGTGCAGCCAAGACAAATCAGGTTTCTTATCTATTTTTTTCCTCTGGAATCCATGCTGCAGTTAGTTACTGATTTTAACTTGTTTTGATGTGTAAATGAACAAATACATCATGTCTGCTTTGCTCCTTGCAGTGGATTGGATAGATGTTTTTTTCCACTGATAGGTGATGCATTGTCTTGGTAATTAGCATCTTGATTTTGTGATTATTTGTCTGTAGCAGAGAAAATATGCATGCTGATTGTCCAAGGGCAGAGTCTGCAAACCTGTGATGTGTGGGATCCAGGGTTGACATCGCAATGCATTACAATGTAAGCTGTGCACTCTTCCTTTTGGACTCAGGGCTCACCTCCAATTACATTTCCCACATGTGATCATTTTTCTTTAAATGATGTACCTGAAGCTTTTAGAATTTAGCATGCCTCCAACAGCAAAGCTGTTCACACATTTCTTTTGCATCTCTTTTAAGATTGAGGTCTTCTGTGCAGGTCCTACAGAATTATGGTTTTGTGTGGTGTGCCTTGGCTTCTGGTCACTATCTGTGGCCATTTCTGTGACTGCCAGGCCAACCTGGTCAGAGGCTGGGACAATCCAACAATGTGCTGGCTGATCTCAGAGGTACTGGAGCATCATTACAAGTGTCTCCAGCACAGCCATGTGGGCAGCCAGTGCTGTCCTCAGATGGCCTCAAGCCAGGTCTCGAAGCTCCACTTGTGTCAGGGGATGTGGCTCTGAGGCTGTGGTTACTGGAATGTCCCTGCCTCCTAAATAGCTGATGGTTGAGGACTGACCCCTCTTGCCGTGAGCGACAACTCATGAACAATTGTCTCTGGGAAACTATTTCACTGAATTCTAATAGATATCTAGCAGACAATTACCCCAGATTTCACATTGTCCTCAAATCTTAGGTTCTGTTGACCTCATGCTAAATCAAAAGTACGAATTGCATTTTAAGGTAAAACCTTGGGTTATTATATAATTGACTATTATATTATTTAAAAAGTTACTAGGAAAAGAGAACAAATCTGAATTAGAAATGTCCATCCAGATGCTACCTCGAATAGATTTAGGAAACTTACTGTAGCCCAGTTAATCCTTACTCTAAGGGTTTTCTGGAAGTAGAGATCTGGAGTTTAGACCCTGTGCTACAGGTGGGCAGAGCACAGCACACATGCCCACCCCTGGGGTGACGTAGGGGAGCATGCAGGATCAGCGGGGGCCAGGGGCTGCCAAGCAAGAGGATTGCAGTCAGCAGAAGATCGTGTGCTCCTGTGTTCGTCAGAATGCTTTCGCCTGGATGCTGACTTGGAAAGTGGACACAGACGAGCAGGAGAAGAAGCAGTGTTTGGAGGATGATTCTGGGATCTTCATTTTGAAGCTGCCCTGGGCAGTTTAGGCAGTACTGTCCATAGGGAGTTGGAAATAAGGAGTTTTCAAGAATCATGTGTTATATGAATGAACCTCTTTCCACTCATTTGGGCTTTGTTTGCCACTGATGACCTGGTGAAAGTTCTTTTTGAACCTTGGCCGGGCACTGTAGCTCATGCCTGTAATCCCAGCACTCTGGGAGGCTGAGGCAGTTGAATCACCTGAGGTCAGAAGTTCGAGACCAGCCTGGCCAACATGGCGAAACCCTATCTCTACTAGCTGGGCATGGTGGCGTGCACCTGTAATTGCAGCTACTAGTGGGGGCTGAGGCAGGAGAATTGCTTGAACCCAGGAGGCAGAGGTTGCAATAAGCCATGATCATGCCACTGCACTCCATCCTGGGCAACAGAGCAAGACTCTGTCTCAAAAAAAAAAAAAACAGGCTGGGCACGGTGGCTCACGCCTGTAATACCAGCACTTTGGGAGGCCAAGGCGGGTGGATGACGAAGTCAGGAGATCGAGACCATCCTGGCTAACAAAGTGAAACCCTGTCTCTACTAAAAATACAAAAAGGAAAAAAATTACCTGGGCATGGTGGTGGGCGCCTGTAGTCCCAGCTACTCGGGAGGCTGAGGCAGGAGAATGGCGTGAACCCGGGAGGCGGAGCTTGCAGTGAGCTGAGATTGCGCCACTGCACTCCAGCCTGGGAGACAGCCAGACTCCGTCTAAAAAAAAAAAAAAAAGGAAAAGAAAAGAAAGAAAACTCCACCTCATTCGGGCTGATGAGAGTCCCAGTTGGGCACCGTGGTTCTGGCCAAAGGGCTGTCCTCAATGCCTGATTCACCCGGGCTGCTGGAGTGGAAAGCGGGGCCAGCAAGAGCCTTGGCCCATGACGAATGTTCGCCCCTCCTGTTGCCTGGCTGTGACTTTTTCTCCTCAAGAGCGAGACAGTCACCATGGGCCACATTCACAGTAGAGATGGCCTGGGGCTCCACCTCTCCCTGCTTCAAGGGCTGAAATTCACAGGCAGCTGTGGGGACAGGGAAGCCCAACTGCTCTCTCACTGGCACACTGGGACTTGAGTTGGCCACAGCTGGAGAACCTTCTATTAATTATTTTCTTCCCTTTTTGTAGACTTTTTAGGTGTACTCCATTTGATGAAAACCTAATCTTTTAAAACTCCCAATATTTACAATGGTTAAGTCAAGGGCAGTTATGTGCATCACAAATACCCGAAGGTAACATTAACGTATTAACATAATGTCTTGCAATTTACTTCAAGTATATTTAAAATACAGGTTTATACAGAAATCTATTTTACAGACTTTCCCAGGATGAGATCTTCTTATGAAACAAGATGTTAGAGCACATTCAAAACATCTTTGGCAGCTAAACCCCGTAGTCTCCAATGCTGAATTTTAGTGTGTCCTTCCAGTTGTATACCTAAGAAAAGATATTTTAATTATAAAGGTATGATCTATCAATGCTTTCTAGAATATAAAACCGCGACAAATAATGCAGAAATTATTTTAAATTTTGGCAATATTATCTTCTAAGTATTTTTTTTTCTTTGAGACAGTCTCGCTCTCTCGCCCAGGCTGGAATGCAGTAGCGTGATCTCAGCTCACTTGCCTCCTGTGTTCAAGCGATTCTCCTGCCTCAGCCTCCTGAGTAGTTGGGACTACAGGCGCCTGCCATCGTGCCCAGCTAATTTTAGTACTTTTAATAGAGATAGGGTTTCACCATGTTGGCCAGGCTGTTCTCAAACTCCTGAGCTCAGGTGATTTGCCCACCTCGGCCTCCCAAAGTGCTGGGATTACAGGCGTGAGTCACCGCGCCCCTCCAATAAAATCTTAAAGGTGACAATCCATCACCCACCAACTGACCCACTTCAAGTGACAGCACCGCAGGACCCGTGTCCAGACCTCTGCACACAGGAACATGAAACGTGTGCACATAGCAAAATACTCGGGAGGAATACACAAGGTATTATGTATGCTGATCTCATAGATGAGACAATAATTAAAAAGTGACTGAAACTACCTTTCCTGTTGGTAAGGGAAAGCTTTCAGCCACAAATAAGGCAATAAGTACCTCTCAGACCGCCCGATGCCCATCAGTAAGGATGGGGCTGAGAAATGTAGATGGAGGGAATCATGTGAATGATATTGATAACGTAAGCTCAGTTCTCTTGGCTAACCCTTGCACTCTAGAATTAAAGCTAAGATTAGGTGATGTTCAGAAAAACAGCATACAGTAGTGCTTTGTGTGGAGGACAGTAATTTTGTGTGTCCATATATTGGTGCAAGCCAAACCTATAGATTCACATGAGCAGTGACAAATGAGTCATTGGTTGATCAGCACATTATAGATTCTCATGGGAATTCAGGGCTATTTTAGGTTCATCTCAGTGTCATGGGCATTTTAAAGTTGCTCATCACATTACCATCCACACCTCTGCTGTAAAAGAATGGCATAGCAAGAGGACAGGACCCATGCTTCATGACTCTGGAGGTAGCAGTTCTCGGCATTGTCCCCCTTTCCTTGCCTCTTTGCTTAGCTTTAGCATTTTCTGGTGCTTAGGGAGTTATACGAATCCCAGACAGAGAGCATAGCAAATGCCCAATTTAGAGCTGAAAAAATTACCTCGATCTTGTGCTTTGACGTGGAAGGCGGATGTGGGATGCCCTTTGCTTTTCTTTTTCTGTCCTTCCTTTTAGACGGGGCACTCTTTATTTTTAACCTGTCTAGACTGTGTATAAAGTAGTAAAGGGTCTCTGAAGCACAGCTGCAGCATTCACTTGTATCAGTCTATATGTATGTCCCTGGAAGCTTTGCATTGTGGCAGCACTCAAGCACACGCAGGAGCAGAGGATGGTGAGCCCCTGGACTCTGCTGGGAGCTGGAAGGGATGGATGCCTCGGTGAATTCCAAAATAAATGATGATGCAACAGGACTGCTGACTGCTCAGGGGACTTGGAAATAGCAAAACAGATAGGCCGAGAGAGGTGCCTTTGAGAGCCGGCCCTGCACTAGAGTGTAGGAAATTGGAAGAATGAGTTTATAACCACGTCACCAGCACAACTGACTCTCCAGAAGCTCCATGGTTTGGGGCCACTTGAACATTCGTATCTCAGCTCACCGTGCAAGGCCTGACCTCTATCTGGACAGTATCACCCCTCAAGAGCCCACTCCACCCAGTCTGAGCTTGTGTTTTCCACACATGTCTGCACCCCAAGGCTTCCCCATTTCCCCCATTCTGCCATTATCCTCTTTGCCCCTTCCCTATGCTCCCAGGTCCATCCCACGTGCAACACTACCCACCACTACCACCACGTGGTGCCTCTGATCATCTCTTTTTGGTCAAAAGGAAAAGCACAGGAGCTTCCAGGCCACCCTGGAAAGGTTTTCAGGCACAGAAAACACAAAGAACAGGTGGGCAATACTTTGTGGTGCTGCCTGCCAGGAATCCTAAACACAGGTGAAAACATGGAAATTGTAGCTCTCACCCAGCTAATTTTAGACTGACACTGGTGGGTGGACAGACAGGGTATCTTGAGGCTCTCCAAGCCCAGTTTTAAAATGATTCTCTGCATTCCTGTGATAATTTTGAAAAACTTTGCCCTGCTCTTCATAGGTGTATAGAATGCTTTGCATTCCTTTGGGGATGTCATATGGGGTGTGAGAATCAAAAAGGATATGGTAAGTGGCGATTCTTCATTCCAGAGCCACCTGTGTCCATGCAACGATTCCGAATCACCCGCCGTGGGCACTCGGAAGCATGTTTATGCATGAAGCTGTGCACACAGTAGGGCCGAGTGCTAATCAGCCAGAATGAATGTACTATCCCCATCTCTGATTCCACAGCAGGGCTCCTGAGTCACGCACACCACCCACAAAGGAAGCTCAGATTTATGCATTGCCTGATTGTTCTGGTCCTTAAGCTGGATTTTAGGTAATTGGAAAGGTATCTTGCAAGTAACACTCTCAGCAGGGCACAATTTATTATGCATGAAAGTTGAATCTCGAGAAAGGGAGTTGCCCCAAATTGGCTGATGAGCTGATGAGTCTGGAGGGAGGCAGAGCCCTTCACGAAGCCACCTGACCTTCTCCCTGCCTGGCCCAGGCACTGTGTATTTGCCCAGGTGCATGTAAGTGTTCTTTGCCCAGAGCTGTGCTTTGGTGCTGCCCAGGGAGAGGGAGATGGGTCCACAGGAGGAAGCCAGGCCACTCTGGGCGCCTTTGCCTTGTCAAGAAGGGCTGCATCTTCTTTGAGGGCTTTGCCCTGCTGCAAGGACAGGAAATGAGTTGAACTGGCATCTTATTTCCTTAGTCAGAGGGGCATCTTCTGTCTTCAGCCAGCTCCCAGGCACGCTTCCTGGCAGATTCTCTCAAATCTGCTCCCCTAGCTGAACCGCGCGATGCTCAGGATGTTGCCTCTGAATGTTCGCCTTATTTCTGCTGCTGGAACTACTGTCTGCCCACATCCAGGGCTCCAAGCCACGGCCCACAGCTCCCTCCCCTCGCCTCACCACATTCTCCAGGTTGTGAATCCCAAGCATTCTCTCTCTACGAAGGCTCCTGGCCTCTCCATTCCTGTCTGCTGTCCCTTTACTCTAGTCTGGTTCTCATGGCCTGCCACTTTTTGGAACCATTAGATTGTTCTTCCAGTTCACCACCCTGTTTTCGTACCTCCCTTTTCTCTTGTGTCAGCCAAAGTCCCCAAGTTAATGCTCCTAAGGCGGGTAAGCTGGTGCCTGTCTCCAGCCCAGGCTTCAGCGGTTCCTGATGCTCTGCAGAGCTCACTCAGAGCACCTTTGCTGGAGGTTGGTGGCTCTCACAACTCAGCTTAGGGCTCTACTTCCAGCACTCCCCTCCTACCCACAGCAGGACCATCCTGCCCACAGGGTCTCGGCAGGGCCACACCCTCCCTCTCCCACTCTCTCCTGCCTTCCGTACCCTGGTGTGCACTTGCCACCCCAACCTTTCATGGCCTGTCCTCCCATGCCACCCCTCCAGGAGCCCTTCCTCAGCCTCTACCTGGAGGCCTTCTACCCACAAGCTTCCACTTCCTCCACAGGAAATGGGCCAGGTGCCTCTCCCAGGCCCCTCCTCATGCAGTGTGGCTCTGCTGTTCGGTTTTAGCCCATGGTGCTGGTCTCCCTTGAGTATTCTAAGTTCAAGAATCATAGCGAATCTGGCCAGAGCCCTCTTGTTACTGTCACGTGTGATCCCCGAGAATGGGATAATACTGTAATTCAGGTGTTCTAAAATAAAATACAGGGAGCACCAAACCCTGCACTGCTTCCTGTAATTGCATGTCTTAATGAGAGTGTTCTTGACATATCCAGTTCCATTGCATAGCTGTGCTGACAGGGACATAGCCACTTAATGGCAAGAGCAAGAAAAATATTGCCCCAGGGAATATCACATAGTTTATGTATCAAGTTCTCTAAGGGTCTGCGTGGTTAGAGGCAAAAAATTCAACCTGCCACCACTGTGTGCCTTTCATGAGAAAGGCCGATTCTTTCTGCAAATTCTTCATTAATCCTCGTCACCACTTAGGAGCACGGAGGCCACCCAAGACTTTTCTTTTCTCCAAATAATTCATCTTTTTTATTTAGTTAGGAACAGTCTGACCTTAGCTGAAGGGGCTGGGAAGGTGCCTTTAATTTTTGGACAGGGCTTAACCCTTTGGTGCCAGGACAGACATCAAGTGCCCCTGAGTCCTGAGTCTACTTGGGAATATTTGTGATGGTCCCTGTTGACATAAACATCCTTGTGCCTTTGTCTTAAAGCAGGAGAAGAAAGCAGCCTGCGCTATTATTCATGACACGTGGCATCCCAAGCCATCAGACTAAAGAATGGCTTTGGCAGCAGGACTTAAAACTGATCTTGGCACAACCTTTCATTAACCTGTAAAAGATTAATTTTATTTCCCAGTAACTTAACAGAATTCAAAAGCTAGGAGAAAAGGCTTAAAGGAAAGTCAACCTTAGATATGCTTCTAAATATATCTTAACTCAGAAATATTCCCCCTCGGTCCCAGCACAGAATTATAACAGCTCTTCATCTTCAAAAAGTGTGCATGAAGGGTTTTGGCTCTTGGTGGTCCATAAACAAATGGTTGCAGGAGTCAAGAACTCAGGGTCTGGGAGGCTCCTGGATCTAGACACATCACTGCCAGCCACTCAGGAGCAGGGACAAACCCCAGAGGGTATCCACCCCAACAACGGGACACATCCTGCGTGCCCATCTCAACCACAGGCTGTCACATCCTGAGCTTTTCCATGTGCCAGGCACCATGCTGAGTGCTTCATGAGCTCTGTCACATGCGTGCCTCCACAACAGTGATGAAATGGGAAGGAATGCTTTATGGATGAGGAGATTGCGTCTCTGGGAGATGGCACCATGGGATGGGGTGAAGGCAGAGTGTCAGAGCAGACCCTCCCAATGCTTGGCTAGACTGGCCACCTCCAAGGCAACCTGGAAGATATCAGACCTCCCTGTTACTTAGATAAAGGGTCTGGGTGCTTGGGGTTGGAAGTTTGAAAGCATCCTGGTGACGGCCAGTCCCAGCTATGTGACCCTGGCCAAGTTACTCCCTATCCCAGGGCCTCTGAGATAAGATAAGACAAGATGTAGTGAGGCTGACAGCTGCTGTGTGTGCTGTATGGGAGCAAGCAAGCTTACTCTGCAAATCAGAAAGACAGCACCATCCGCACCTGGACAGCCGCTCCCTGTCCTGCCATCTCCCTGGACAGAGCTGCATGCCCAGGCCTGGTGCAGTCTCCTTGCTGGCCTCACCATCAGCCTTCCATGACACAGACCTGCCCATGGACCCCAGCATGGAGCTAGGTCTGGGGGAGAATTTGCCCTCAGCATACCCATTGTGCCTAGCCAGACCCCGAGCTTCCTGTGTCCCCCATTGAGGATCCTAAAGCCACCCACACCCCCTGCCTCGACACCTCGACACAGAGGTTCTCCCTTCATGCTTGCCCTCCTGACCTTGTGCCAGGAACTCCTGCTCAACCCACACAGAACCAGCTCCTGAGGCGTCTCCCAGAGCCCTTCTAGACTGACGGAGTGCCCCTGTAGCTCTTCTCCAGCTACAGTTGGGACTTTAAGGAACATTCCCAGCTTAAATCATGACACCCAAAGGACAAGGGCATAAATGGCATAAATGGGATTTGGAACCTGAATTCTTAGTGTCTGGAGATAGAAGAGGATGGTAATCTAGGGCTTTGGGGGATAACATGAATGGAGAGGCCACGCTGCCTCCCAGGTAGGGGAGAGAGGCTGTTACCAGTGCTGGGTGAGGCAGACCATGGAGAGCACCCTGATCGCCAGCAGGGTTGGGCATCGCTCTCAGATCTTTTCTTTTTTTTGACAGTATCTATCTCTGTTGCCCAGGTTAGAATGCAATGGCACTATCACGGCTCATAGCAGCCTTGACCTCCGGGGCTCAATTGATCCTCCTGCCTCAGCCTCCCAAGTAGCTGGGACTATAGGCACACACCACCATGCCCACCACACCTGGCTAATTTTTAAATTTTTTTGTAGAGATGGGGCCTCACTATGTTGCTCAGGCTGGTCTTGAACTCTTGGGCTTAAATGATCCTCCCACCTCAGCCTCCCAAAGTGCTGGGATTATAGGCATGAGCCACTGCACCCAGCCTCACTCTGAGATATTAATGTGCATGATTAGACTTTTTAGTATTCATGTAATCTGTGGTTTGGTAAAGGAATATAATAAATATACTGTTTTGTTTGTTTGTTTGACTGGTTGTTGTAAAGAGTGAAGTAGGGAGGCAACAACCAAGAATAAAGGGAACTGGTTCATCAGAGCACTTTCCCCAAACCTCCCACTCTCCAGTGAAAACAGAATCTGAGGGGAACTAACCTAAAGTTGCTAATTTAAGACTCTGGAGTGATCACAGCAATATATTAAATTAGATCTTAGAAACTGGGGATAGGAAAATCAAAAGAAGGAAGGAAGGAAGGGAGGGAGGCAGTGAGAGAGGGAGGGAGAGAGGGGGAGGGAACGAACGGGAGAGGGAATCACATGGGAGGAATGAGCTAACCCCCCACACAGATCCTTTTTGGAAGTTGTCAGGGTATAAATAAAACACAAATACTATTAAAGTGCTAATTATTGACAAATTGTTGTCAAGGAGAAGTCCTGCTTCGCCTATTTAAATGCTTAGGCTATACTTAGAATGTTTATATGCATAAATTAATGTAATTGGTGAGTGGAGAATGAAATGAACAGAACTTAACAATACCTTGTAGTTTGGACCAGGTGTGGGGAAATGTTCTCAAACGTCTGACTTGTCAAATATTTTAAAGCAGCATTATTGCTTTCAAGCACTTCTGTTACCTTGCAATTAACAAGTTTATGTTTCAAAGGAGTTATTTCAGGGGCCTACTTTAATAAGTGAAAGCTAATATTTGAAATTAACAACCAATTTGTACATGTTTATTGAAATTCTTAAAGACGTTAGTATCTTAAGTAGGTTAGGCAGCTTCCTTGCTAATATTTGAACATCCATGTAATTGGTCCACACAGCGTTTTGTCCACCCTAATAGCTTGCCTTTCCTTGTGTGATGGTCTTCTAAAGATCCTCACACCCCAACAGCCGTGTGAAATGAAATGGACCCAGGGAGGGGTGTTGCTCCAATGTTGCAGGAAACAGGGACTCTGATAATCAGAGAACCCCACCACCCACCTGAAATCCCTAAGGGGGTGATGGGCAAGACCTGGGTTCAGCCTGGATCGTCCGACCCCAGGTTGTGCTCTCTTACAGCTCCTTTAGCACCCTTCCAGAACCAAGCTCCTGACCCAGCAGGAGAGGCCACCTCTCTCTAACTGCTGGGCCCCTCAGTGAAGACTGTCGAGCTTTGTGGGAGCCTGGGAGCACAAGGAGCCCATGCTGCACCCACTTCATCCTCCCCATGGCCCCAGGGCTAGGCAGGCTTTTTCGGGGTCAAGAACTCACCCAGTTTCCCCTCCAGGTGGCCTCTCCTCACAGGCACATTTTCAGAGGGGACACAGGTACTCAGTTTACCCCACACTGCTGTCCCTGAAACAGGCGCCCAGTGGAAAGTCTGCGGAGTCTTTCATCTTCCACCTCCTCTCAGTTCGCTGCTGCCCAAAGTTCTCAATGTCCCTCTGCAGCTCAGAGAACGTGGGATTCTTCCCCTCTCCCCTCTAGAGGAAGGACCCCTAAGAGGGCCAGGGAAGTCATTTAGCACATCCATGAGCCTGGGTGGAAAATGAGTTACATCATTATTTTCATCAACCTCTAGCTGAAATTTAGCACTTCCTCCAATTAGGAGTGTAAGCAGAACACGGCAGAGTTTGTTGTGACTTTGTACCAGGAGAAACCACAGATGTCTTCACATCACATAACAGCTGTTGATGGTATCTTAAAATATTGTTTATGCTCATCACTACTTTAAAAATGCAAACCCAAATGTTAGTTGCTATTTAATGTCTTAAAGTAGCCCATATATTTCTATATTGATTATGACTTTTAATATTTCCAAAGCTCTATTTCAATATATTTGGTTCATCTTTTAAGCCTCTGTATTTTATTGTATACATTTAAGAACACTATTCCGAGACAGGGGCTGTGGCTCTAAGAAGGTGAGGTTTTCTACCTGGCGTTGTGACATGTTGTCCATCTGGCCAGCACCTCCTTCCCACCCAGCTCAAGGCCTTTCACCAAAGCCTTTCCAGGGGCTCGTGCCCCTCCTCCACCAACATCCCCCCAGCTCCGCCTTTGGGGATTTTAATTCGAAGGAAACTGAAGCTCCCATTCCAGACAGGGCCGAGATCATGTTGCCAGTACAAGGGTGGGCCAACCTTTCTTCCCTCAGGCAGTGAAAGGCCTGCCTTCTGCACTCTCAGCCACCTCAGGGTCCAGGTTTCTGGGTTCAGCAGGAGAAAGCACAGAATCTGATTTGTGGGGAGCAGCAGCAGCTCCCAGGAGAAGGTGCAAGGAGGCCCCGGCAAGGCGGAGCAGAAAGGAGCAGGTGCAGGGGGTGAGGCAGCTGCACAGGGCTGAGGCAGCTGGACGGGGCTTCAGCCTTCACACCTGGACAGCAACTGGCTGAGCCTGGAGGAGAGAAAATCGCCTGCTAGCTTCGCTGTTTGCTGCTGCTGTGATGCCCAGCTGCTGCTCATAGGGTATGCACTTCCCAACCCTTCACTGAGCTACTGTTGCCACACAGGGTGCCGGCACTGGGGGCACAGCACAGAGCAGGACCAAGGCCCTGTCCTTGTAGGGTTTGAAATACCAGGCCAGGTAGCAGAGCCCCGGCCTGCTACCTTCAGGGTACTGACCTTCAGAGTGTGGGCCAAAGAGGTGGCTTCGGCAGCTTCTGGAGGTATCTGTCCCCTTCCACGGCCCTCCGTGGCATCCGTGTACTCTCAGGCCTCCCCCTTCTCCTGTAGCTGCTTAGGTCACTCAGGAGGTTTACATAACAGACACAGAAAATTTACCCGATGTGATAGGTGGGCCGAGAAGAGGTGACCGCCTGGATGCTGTCCCCAGGGTTCTCCCACAGCACGGGGCCTGCACCCCATCGCGTGGCTCTGCAAGGGGCTGCTCACCCTCCAGCCATCCCCACCGAACGTCCGTGCTCCTGGCCCGCATCCTTCCTCTCCCTCACCTCCTAAACTCAGTCACCGACTCTGCCCCATCAGGTCACCCTTCTCTCTGCTGCCCTGCCACCTCCCAACCGGTTGACTGGAGCACAAAAGGGGACACGGTACTACTCTGAACCAGGGAAAGCTGGGAATGGACTTGCGTGCCTTCCTCACAGTCACAGCTGCACCCTTTGGAGGTGCAACAGCAATGCCTGTAAGACCAGACCTTTAATGAGCTTCTAGACACTGCCTGCCTGGTGCTCCTGAGAACTCGACTTCATAAGAGCCACCTCCTTCTCCAAAAGGATCCCAGACGTAGGCAACCCATTTCACCCTCAGACTCCCCGGTCAACATGGCAAGGCCCGGGGGTGCATTTTGCCCTCTGAGATTTACCACAAGGAAGCCCCCCAAAAGGGCGGGCAAACCCAAGACCTTCCCCGCTGGGCTCCTGGCCAAGGAGAGCCCAGGGGAGGCTGAGGGAGAGCTCAGGAAGGGGGGATCCTGGGGGGGGGTCTAGGAGAGGGGAGACACTGGGAAGGGGGTCCTGAGGGAGGGTCTGGGAGTGGGGAGAGCCCGGGAAGGGGGTCCTGAGGGAGGGTCTGGGAGGGGAGAGAGTCTGGGGAGGGGTTAGAGCCCGGGAAGCAGGGAGAACCTGGAGAAGAGGGAGAGCCCAGGGATGGGGGAGAGTCTGGGGAGGGGCAGACCCCTGGCGTAGTGGAGGGGGAATCCCGGCGAGTGGGGAGAGCCTGGGGAAGGGGGATGCTAAGAGAGAGCCTGGGGAGAGGGGAGAGCCTGGGAAGTAGGAAGAGCCCAGGGAAGGGGGTCCTGAGGCAGAGCCTGGGGAGAGGGGAGAGCCTGGGAAGTAGGAAGAGCCCAGGGAAGGGGGTCCTGAGGCAGAGCCTGGGGAGTGGGGAGTGCCCAGGAAAGGGGGAGACCCTGGGGAAGGGGAAGAGCCTGGAGAGGGGTAAGAGCCCTGGAAAGGGGGAGAGCCTGAGGAGGGGGGAGAGCCTAGGGAGGGGGGAGAGTCCAAGGAGGGGGGTCCTGAGAGAGCCCGGGGACGGGGGAGAGACCGGAGGTGGGGAGAGTCCGGGGAGGGGTGTCCTGAGGGAGAGCCTGGGGAAGGGGGAGAG
>NW_012109208.1:936514-942513 GCF_000951045.1 Mandrillus leucophaeus
GCCCCGGGAGGGAGGAGAGCCCGGGGATGGGGGAGGGCCCCGGGAGAGGGGAGAGCCCGGGGATGGGGGAGGGCCCCGGGAGAGGGGAGAGCCCCGGGATGGGGGAGAGCCCCGGGAGGGGGGAGAGCCCGGAGATGGGGGAGAGCCTGGGGAAGGGGGTCCCTGGGAAGGGCCCAGGGAGGGGGGTTCTTTACCATCTCTGGGAGGCAGAGCACCTGTCCTCCTGGGCACTGTGGGGCTCAGCCTCTCCTTCTCTTGCGGGGTCATTTCTGACCAGGCAAATTGTGTCCCGACGAGCCTGCTATTCTGCCAACCCAGAGGAGTATTCTCCTCTATACTCCGAGGAGAAAAAGACATCATCCCAACAGCAGCTTCATTCGCTTTATATTTTCCTCTCATCTTTTGAAGCTGGAAGAAGAGGTTCTGTGTTAAAAATGTTCCTTCCCACTGTGCATAATGCTAATGTCCTCCACATATTAAAGCTAATGGAATATTTTACACACTGAGAATAGCCGCTATGACCTTTTCTTCTTTTAGATGAGTCTCTTATTTTTTTCTCTCTTACCTCTTCCCCTCCATGTGACTCTTTTTCCTTTTTCCTTTCTTTGTTTTTTATTTTATTTATTTTGTGGTGGTGGTTGTTATTTCAGATATGTAACTACTGTAGCCAAGTGACCAGGGCATTAGGGCTTGTATTTCCTTAATTGCAACAACAAATAATATCATCAAATAATATACAGGGAGACAAAATGCACCTGTTTTCTTCCAGGTATGGCCTCTGCAGAACCTCCCGCTCTTATATGCGAAGACTGAGGTTTACAGTCTCCTTTGCAGGGCGAGAGTGTTGAAGCCTCCTGGAATTTAAAACTGCCAAAAGAGTTAAAGAGAAGCTGTGGTCTTGGGTCTATCTCACTGTTTTAAATGCTGGAAAAATGAAAATGCCTATGATAAGCCTGTGAGTCTGACTTAGTGGAACCCTCAGCCCTCAGCCAAACTTGGCTGGTGTTACACCTCAAGGATCCTTTAATCGGATGCGTAATGAGGATCTGGACTGGCTGCGCAGTGTGTACACATAAGCTCCTAAGGCCTTCGCTGCAGCTGCTCTGAAGAGTGGGGACCCAGGGCCATTCCTCCTGGGCCCAGTGGTCATTGTCATCATCAAGTCTGTTCTCTTTAAATGCTGCTGTTATGAAAGGAGCTGCAGGGTAGCTAATCATTTGTACAACACTAATTCAGTCTTGTTTCACTTCTCAATATTTGCGAAGTGGTAAGAGAGACAAGTCTGCCATCTTCGTGTTCCTGTTCGTAGATGATTGTCAGGGGAGCTGGTATTTATGTGCCATAAACAAGAGCATGCATTTGCAAGTGCATGCACACACATAATTCAAGAACCTTGCTTCTACATTGTATTTATTTTTAACGTTTATAATTAAGATAAATGTAGTGTTGCCACTATGTAATAGCATAGCCCAGACTGACTACATTATCTTCATGATATTATTAGTCAACAAAGCTCCAACCATTAAAGAAAAGTCATCTTTTAGTGACCAGAACATATTGTATCACAGACCCCATGTGGCATGACCCAGCCTAACTTTCATGTGCAAAATCAGGATTCAGTGTCTTCCATTTGAGTGGCATTGAGGGAGAGAAAGGGTGACGCAGAGGCTTCCAGATTCAGACCCTGCATGAGGCAAAGCATGTTGTGGAGTGCTGCGCATGAGGAAACTGAGGCCCTGGGAATTTAAATATGGACTCAACTAAAGAGGTTCAAAATCCTGGCTGCCCTGGAGAGCTTCCGTAAGACTCTAGAGGAGAAAGTAAATTCTTCTTCAGGATAACCTTGTATCAGTTGCTGCAAACTTCAAGCCACAGTCTATGTGATTCTTATCGGTTTCAAAGGAAAGTATTTCATACACAACTCCAGCTCCCCGTTTTCTGATAAATCTCAAAATTTTATTTACGACACTGATCTATTTATTGCTGCTACCCATACATGGTGGCATAAATAACTTTTTCATTATGCTCATGATTTCTGTGATTGAGAGTTCAAGAGGCACCATGAGGATGGTTTGTCTTTGCAACATGATGTCTGGGACCTCGGCTAGGAAGACCCAAAGCTGGGGGTGACCAGACAGTACGGTCTGGAAACACTTGGAGATGTCTTTACTCCCACATTTGGTCATCAGTGCTGGCTGTTGGCTCGTACTTTAAACCAACTATCCATAGGAGGCCCATCTCAGTGCCTTTCCATGTGGTCTCTGCACATGGGCTAATTTGAGCTTTCTCACAGCACAGCAGCTGGGTTCCTCAAGCAAACATCCTACATCAAGGTGGAACACAAGATCTGGTTGTGATCCAACCTTCAAAGCCAGGCAGCATCACTTCTGCTGGACTCTACTGGTCAAGGCATTCATGGGAGAAGACATAGATGTCAAGGCTCCAGAAGATTATAAAGGATGGGGAAAATTGCAGCTGCTATTTTGGGACTATATAGTCTGCCACAGCTGTATTTCCAAGGATGAAAGAAAATTATACACATAACATATTTGTATTAATAGGTTCACAGGAAAATGAATAATGACAGAACAATTATTTTCCTAAATACTTTATTCAAAAACAATATATCAAATTAACAAAATATCTTTGACCTAAAATGCCTTCTGTCAGTTCTTATAAGTTCATGGCATTATTTCAGTAAAAGGTAAAAGGCATTTTGACTGAGATGCTATTATACATGGCAGATGCCCATTGGCATACATAGCAATGATGATAAACACATTACCTGATGGAGATAAAAGGGCTAAGAATCTTGTGAATCTTCAATGAGCAAAGCAAACAGCATTATGTTGATAACGCTAAATGATAGCATTAAATATTTTGAGAGTGTTAAAAAATAAGCTAAGTTAGCATATTCCATCAAATATGTGCAGCCTGATGTTTTATATGTGTACGAGAAAGGAATAGAAACTGTCTCAACAAAAGAGAGCAACCTTAAAGCATTTGCTAATCTTCCACAAGCATCTCACTTGCTATTCTAAAAACAAAGTGTTGGGAAAGCTTCTCTATTTACTTTTGCTACTTAAGTAAATAATTCATCACATCATAAGTGCATAGCACTTTGAAGGTTTCAGTTGGTTGGCTTAGCACAATTTGGCATTCTCTCTTGTTAAATGGCCATTTGCAAAATGTCTTATTTCAGATCTGCTGAAATACTGCATTTCTAAGTTTACACCCTGCTTATTCATATTTTTAAATAACTCTTTTGCCATTTAGTCCCAAACCCATGTGCTGATATGTCTGCCGGGTCTCATTTCTTCCCCTGTATTAGTATCTGAAGCAGTGGTATGCTTTTGTTATGGGGGAAACTCTACCCTGGGAAGAAACAGAAAGATTTTAAAGTCATGCCTTTTTCTGGAGTGCACCCCAGGCCACCTATGCACTCCAAAGAATGATACTTGATCAAATCAGAGAACGTTTCCTTCCCTATGCCCTACCACCATGTGAATGAGCATAAAAGGTTGGCAACCACTAGTGTAACATATGAAAATAACCATGAGTTGAGCTTGAGAAGCCACAAGACATATATTCTGACTTAGGTGCCACATATAGAGGAGCCCAAATGCCAAGAGAGGAGGCAAAAATAAGGACATTAGAAGTTTCTGACACATAAATCTACACCAAACATCTAATACACTTCAACTCCTGGCCAAATTAACATCAATTCTCACCTGAAAGTCTTATTTAACTCAGTATCTTCTGCACTATACCATATGTCTATATTTCAACAAAATATTACAAGGCAGGCCACAAGTCAAGAAAACACTGATGAAACAAAATAATCATCAGAACCAAACTCAAATATGACTCAGATGTTGGAATTGTCAGACATGTAATTTAAAACAAGTATGATCAATATGTGGAAGACTTTGATGGAAGAGGTAGACAGCACTTAAGAAAATGGATGTCAGCAGAAATATGAAAAGAAATGCCAGTAATACAAAAAAGACAAACAAATAATTTTTTATTGGGCTCATACATAGATTTGACATGGCTGAAGAAAGAATCAGTGACCTTGAGGGTAGGTGAAAAGAAATGACCCAAACTGAAACACATTGAGAAAAAAGAATGGAAAATGAAACAGAGCAGGACAGAAAGTCCAAGAATGTGGAACAATATGAAATGGTGTAACACAGGGGTCTCCAACCCCCAGGCTGTGGACCAGTACTGGTTTGTGGCCTATTAGAAACTGGGCCGCACAGCAGGAGGTGAGTGGCTGGTGAGCAAGCATTACCAGCTGAGCTCTGCCTCCTGTCAGATCACTGGTGGCATTAGATTCTCATAGGAGTACAAACCGTATTATGAACTGCACATGTGAGGGATCTAGGTTGCACACTCCTTATGAGAATCTAATGCCTGATGACCTGAGATGGAACAGTTTCATCCTGAAACCATCCCCTCTGCACTGATCTGTGGAAAAATAGTTTTCCACGAAACTGGTCCCTGGTGCCAAAAAGGTTGGCAGCCACTAGTGTAACATATGAAAATTGGAATACCAGAAAAAGACACAAGAAATATTTTTTAAAATCATGGCCAACAATATTCCAATATTAGTCATAGACACCAAGCCACAGTCCTAAGAAACTGAGAAAACATCAAGCAGAATTAGAACAAAAAACAAAAACAAACCAACAACAACCAAAAGTAACTGAGATATATCCTGTTAAAACCATGGAAAATTGAAACCAAAGAGAAAATCTTGAATACATCTGAAAAGAATGAAGATGTTCTCTTTAGAGAAATAAAGGTTAAAGCTACAGCAGACTTATCAGAAACTGTGCGACTCTGTAATCCCAGCTACTCGGGAGGCTGAGGCAGGAGAACCACTTGAACCCGGGAGGCGGAGGTTATGGTGGGCTGAGATCACGCCCCTGCACTCCAGCTTGGGCAACAGAGCAAGACTCCCTCAAAAAGAAAGAAAAGAAAAGAAAAAAGAGACTGTGCAACTAAGAATGCAGCTTACTGCAATCTTTAAAGATTTGAAGAAACAAATAAAGAAAAAATACTGGCAAGTTAGAATTGCATATCCAGTAAGAGTTTCCCTCAAAAGTCAAGGATAAAGTAAAAACTATCTCAGGTAAACAGCTGAGGGAATTCATTGCCAACAGGGCTGAAGTCCATAAGAAATAGCAAGGAAATTCTTCAAACAGAAGGAAAATGTTACAGGTCAGAAATTTGGATCTACATAAAGAAAAAAAGTACAGCAAAAAAGGAATAACTAGAAGTGAAATAAAATATTTTGTTTTTCTTGCTCATAATTTATCTAAAAGATCCATTTAAAGCAAAAATAGTGACACTGCCTTTGGTGATTATAGCATGTGTTCAAGTGAAAAATGAAAACAGCATCCCAAGAAATGAGAAGGGCATCTGCAAAAGGTATTATTCGAGGGTAAATTTAGATTAGTTTAAGATGTATACTATGAACCTTGGGCACTAAACTATACATTAAAAAAGAAGTATAAATAATAAGTCAATAGAGGATAATATAAGTCAATAATAAGTCAATAGATTCCATTTTACACGGAATCATATAAAATGTTCAGTTGAAACTAGAGGAGGCTGAAAAAGGGAAAAAACAAAAACAAAAAAAAAAACAGAACAAATGCAACAACCATACAAAGATGGCAGCCATTAATCTGACTGTATTATCAGTTATATATGACAGTTAAAAGACAGATTGTCAAACTGGAGTTTTAAAAATGAGACCCAACTGGCAGGGTGCGGTGGTTCACACCTGTAATCCCAGCACTTTGGGAGGCCGAGGCAGGCGAATCACGAAGTCAGGAGATCGAGACCATCCTGGCGAACACGGTAAAATCTCGTCTCTACTAAAAATGCAAAAAAAATTAGCTGTGTGTAGTGGCGGGCGCCTGTAGTCCCAGCTACTCGGGAGGCTGAGGCAGGAGAATGGCGTGAACCCGGGAGGCGGAGCTTGCAGT
>NW_012109208.1:942994-981334 GCF_000951045.1 Mandrillus leucophaeus
TGGAAAAAGATGTACTATGCTAACACTAATCAAAATAAAGCTGAAGTGGCTATATTAATTTCAGACAAAGCTAACTTCAGAACAACAAAGATCATCATAGATAAAGAGGCTCATTGGATATGATGAAAGGTTCAAGTATCCAAGAAGATACAACAATCCTAAACATGTGTGCTCCTAACCACAGAGAGTCAAAATATGAGAGGCAAAAACTGATAGAAATGGAAGAAGAAGATACAATGGTAGTTAGAGATTTTCATGCCCATTTGTCAGTAATTGACAGATCAAGCAGAGAGAAAATTAGTGAAGATATAAATCATAAACGATGATCTGAATAGCACTATCAATCTACTTGACCTTATTAACATTAAAAGAAAATTTCATTCAACAACAGCGTAATATACATTCTTCTCAGGGGCACATGAAGCAGTCACAATATAGGCCATATTCTGGGTCACAAAACAATCCTCAAAAGATTGAAAACTGTAGAAAAAATAAAAAGTATGTGACAGACAACAAAATAATTAAGATAGAACTAAATAACAGAAAGATACAGGTTATTTCTCAAATATTTGGAACTTAGAAAAAAGCCCTTCTCAATAACGCATGGTCAAAGAATAAATCTCAAGGAAAACTTAAGAATATTTCAACTAAGTGTACATGGAAATATAATTTAAAATTTGGGAGATGTAGTTAAAGCAATGATTAAAGGGAAATTTATAGCATTAAATGCATATCTTAGAAAAAATGAAAGATTTAATATCTATAAACTTCTATCTTAGGGCACTAGAGAAATAACAAATTAAACAAAAGGAAGGAAATAACTACAATTAGAGAAGAAATGAATAACATTATAAACGGGAAAAATGTAGAGAAAATAACAAAACCAAATGTCAGTTCTTTGAAAAGAAAACATAAAATTTGAAGAGATCAACACAATTAAACCTCTAGCCAGGCTAACCAGGAGATAAAGATAACACAAATTATCAACCTCAGGAATGAAAAAGGGCCATCACTCCTGATGCCTGGGACATTGAAAGGAGAATAAGAGAATGCTGCGAACAACTCTGTACCTGTAAATCCAGTAACTTTAGATGAAAGTGACCAGTCCCTTGAAAATACAAATGACAAAGCTCGCTTGCGGAGCAAGGGATAACCTGATTGCTCTACCGCAGTGAAAGCAATGGTTCTCAGTCTTATCTACCTATGGAATCTGGAAAACTTGAAGGACCGTTAATGCCTGGGCCCTTCTGCTGGTGAATTTTATGTGATTGGTCTGGGGTGAGGCCTGGGTGCTCTGGTTTTGAGAACTCCTCCCCTGATTCTGATGACCTACCAAAGGGATCATGCTGCAGTCTCCACATTCGGATGTCCTTTGAACAAAAGGATAGTTTTCCTACACTTCAGAAAACATTCTCCATAGTGCCTCTTTCAAAGGCTAAAAGACATGAAGCCTTCCCCAGTTCCCGGGACTGGAACTGGCACTGGTTTGATTCCCAGTCTCAGAAATGCCCATCAATCAATTCTCAGCAACAACAAAATGCTTTGCTACCGAACTAAAAGGGAACGCTCTTCTGAGCTTGTTTGACGACAGGGTCCCACTGTCAAGTGGAGAACAAGGCTGGGGGAACCCTAAGAATAAGCCCCCCTCTTCAGCACTTCTTAGCGCTGCCCTGGAGCAGGGTCGCCTCTGGAGGTTGGAGAATCAAGTGCTCAGTCACTCCGTGGAGATCCTCGGGCCGGAGAGCAGCGTGGTGATGAAAACTTGAAGAGTAAGCTCTCTGAGCTGTGGCAGTATCTTTCCATCTTTTATTCATGTCGTTGGTGTGCAGCGTGGATGTTAAATCATTTTTGATCGTTCATAATTAGGGCACTTAGAGAAGAGCAGGATGGTCCCCCGCTAGGACAGTGGAAGGCAGAAGCTGGCGAGCTGTCGGCAGGGCTCACTCTCCAGGGCATCCCCAGCATGCTCAGCCCCCTACTTCCTTATGTAAAAATTATCTGGGAAAAAAAGAAAAGAATTGGCAACCACTGCCAGGAAGCAGGTCGAAAGCTTCCTGGCACTGCCAGAGCCCGTGTCCCTTAAGTCGAGACTCCTCTGAAGCGAGTACCAGGGGAGCCCCGCGAACTTGGACATCTGCAGCAAAGCACTCCTCTGCAGTCAGCAGCTCTGACACCTTTCATTATGCAGCTCTGTGCTCCCCATCCTGCCAGCCTCTGCTTATTCATCCTCTGATGTATTTATTGGTGTGTGGACCATCAATTGAGGTGGCCTTACTAAGGGCTTCATAGCAGAGAAAATGAAAAGATTTCCAAGTGAAGAAGGTCGTTGTTACTGACTGGAGGAAGGCCTGGCATGGACCCTGAGCAGAATTTCCACTTCAAGAAAGGCAGTATCAGTGCCTAATGCTATACGTTTGTCCTCTAAGTGATGGACTTTGAAATTTCTTTTGTATTTTCTGCTCCCCACCCAATCAAAACACATTGAGAATGGCAGCGGGGCCAGCAGGACCCGTGGGAAGGGGAGTCTGGCTGCAGCCAAGCTGGCAGTCCCCAGGAAGCACACACCCCTGCTCCACCCTTTGCCTTCTGCCAAACACACCGCACTAGGGCTCTGTCACCATTATCCGGAGTTGCATCCTCTGCCTGCCCTTGATCCTTCCAGAACAGGAAGTGAAGGTCAGCCTTGCTTTTCAGTCTCCACGCTTTGCAGATTGGGTGGAAGGGAAGGCAAGCAAGTCTGTAGGCTTTCCAAAGCCCCCATATGGATTCTAAGATCTAGACCCTGAAAGGCAGGAAGATGATGATTTTGAGGGCATAGTAGTCTTCATGAGAAAGGCAACCACAGCTACTCTGTATCTGTCCACGTTAGCCCCATGCAAATGGCTTTGTTTCAGGCAGAATGAACGCAGAGCTTGGACAGTGGAGATGGATGCTCAGCTGAGAGGCTGCAGATAGAACACGTGAGCCAGAAAGGCCGGCTCTGGCCTGCTACACACAAGACACGCCAAGGGCAGGCCCAAGAGCCCACACACGCCTCTGTGACAGACGTGGACATGTCGGCTCCCCGCTTATGCTGAAGTGGCCTCCCAACAGTGAGACAAGTGTGCCTCTGGGGTTCTCGGATTGGTCTTGCTACTGCCCTTGGGGAGACTTCCTCGACAGTGTCTTAGGATGGAGGAAGGTCCTAGGTGGAAATTCTTGGGCAAGAGAATCAAAAGTGACTGCTTTGACTTCAGGGCCTTTCAAAGAGTCATGGCAATTAAATAAACAATATGCCAAAGAGAAATCAAGACAGGAAGAAGAGGAAAGGAGGTAGGCAGAGGAGGAAGGAAACTGACAGGAAGCCAAATGAGGACCACAGAGAAAGGCCCTCGCAGCCACCTGAGCCCACGCAGCAGTCAGCAGCTCTGTTGTGTCAAGACAATATAAATAAACCAAGGAAAAGAAGCCCACCACTGCCTGTGCCATGCTGTGCTGTAGGAACATGGAGAATTGGGGCCCTTCCACATGTTTATACACCACTGAGGCTTCAAAGCTGAAAGTGATTTACAAAGCTAGCCATGGTTTACTGCCAGCAAGGAGAAGTAAGTGTAATGCAGGTTTTCTGAAATCATTTTAAAGCACCATTGCCAGGGAGGGTGGACCAGAGTGAGCAGCCCAGGCAGCTTCCAGAACTGAGATAGTATCAGCTGCCGAGATAACTGCTTGAAGACAGGCAAGTGGTCGTGTGTCTCTGCCTCCTGCTGCCAAGTGGCCTTTCTGCTGCCACTCAAGATATTCTATACTTTGAGGTCATGCACAAGTGCCTGGAGTCAGGAGCCGAGTCCAAGCCCAACCCTGCAAGGACCACATGAGTGACTGCACAGGAGATGCATCATCTATAAAGTGAGAGATTCTGCTGGTGGTGGTGAAGAATGCCAGAACTCGATGATAAAAAGACAAAGACCTGAATAGTTAATTCACAAAGCAGATATGCAAAAATCAAGAAGCACAGAGATGGTGCCCATGATCTTGTATCATCAGAGGAGTGCAAACGGAAACCTCATGAGCTGCCTCTGCACACACCCACCAGCGTGGTCCATATTCAACGTGCTAAGACCCCTGGGGATTGGCTGGGACCTAGAGGACTGGGACACTCACCCACTGCTGGTGTGAGGGTAAAATGCTCCAAACACCGTGGAAATGATCTGAAGTTTCCTTAGAAACATAAACACATGTATCTCCCTTATTCCCACCTAGATATTTTCCCAAGAGAAACGAACTCAGAAATGTCCACAAAAAGAGATATACAGGATTGTTCATGATACTTTATTCATCAGGGCCCCAAACTGAAAACAACCCAGGGGAGCAGAGAAACAGCCAGAGTCTATCTCAAGGGTCCTTTGAATCCAGGATGGTTCACCAGGCAGCTCCATGTGGTGGGGCGGGCCTGAGTCCCTCTGTTTCAAAGGCAGCAGAATCCCTTACATGGTTGCAGGGACATCCACACTCCTGAGGTCCTGGGTCCTGGGAGCCCTCGTGCTGCATCCTCAGGACTCGTCAGACCTTGGTCCACTGTCACCTGGCTGCCCTTGGGCTGCCCCTGCTGGGAACCCTGCCTCTCTGCCATTGCCACTCTCCAAGAACCCCAAGTTATAGAATGTCCCGTCCAGAGGGAAGGTGACACTGAAGTAGTCAGTGGTGAGATTAATACGAACAAAGAGAAGTGAAGGCAAATGCCTTCGGAGCAATAAAGAACACTCTAAAGAGAGGAGGACAGCAGGATCACGTGATGATTTGGGTCTGGAAGATGAGCTGGCTTGGCTGCTGATGGGAAGTGAGGGAGAAGGTATTTAACTGAGGTGGTCATAGATGCCCTTGGATTGTCCACAGGGCGTGTTGCTATGGAGGGCAATGACAGGAAATCAACACTGCCTCAAAAGTCCCAGCTGGGGAGCCTCTACTTTGTGACGTACAAGGGAAACCATGGAAATCAAGGAAGAGGCTGTGGCCTAGAAGGCTTCAAAGTGAAGTCTGAGGAAATTAGAGAACAGGCTCATAGAATGTCCTGGGAGCTGTGGGCCCAGACAAGGTTGGAAACTGTGGCCTGGCATCTTCCCTGCCCAGCTGTAGAAGTAGAAGATGAAATGGTGGCTCCTGCGGCAGGCATCACCGTGCATGGGGGTGAGCTCCGGGGCAGGTGGAGGCAGCAGAGGCCTCTGAGGACTGCGGAAGGGCCTCGTCAGCCACCACATCCCCACCTGCAGGCGCGACAGCCTCATCATCTCCTCCAGAAAGCAATACTCTCAGCCACACATCAGGAACTGTCAGCCTCAAATTCAACATTCCTCATTCTTGAACCAATTTATCAAAACTTTTATTTTCACAAAAAGGTGATATTTTTGTATTTGGGATCAGGAGGACCTTTGTAGTTTATTAGGGGTACACTGGGAAGGACTTCCAGAGTAGAGCTTTATCACATAAAATCTGCTGAGGCATCTGAGCATTGAGGAATCTCTCCTGGAAACCAACACATCGGAAAAATTTCAAAAATTCCTCCTGCTGAGAGCACCCTTCTTGGTATGTGTGTGTGTATCTAATAAGTATATACACTTATATGCAGAACCATATCCTGTGAAACTAGCTTTATTTTCAAAGAGTTGCAATAAAATAAGTTTCTGTGGCTAGTCCTATACTCTACTATCACCTAGCTTTGTTTTAAATAGTAGATTTGCAGTGTTGGTGACTTTTGAAACCAAGGATCCAACATTTTGATAAGAGCTTAGATTGCTTATAGTTACATCAACCAAGACTCAAAAATGTGAGCAAAGCATCACTGCTGTCCAGTTACGCATGTCCCTGTAGCCTCATCCTCTGCTCCTGTCTTCAGAGGGTGGCACAGACTAGACCAGAACTAGATTCATTCATCTCCCAGATGTCTTTCTGTGTAAGTGGGGGCTGTGGGCCAAGGCAGTGGCACGGGAGGGCAAGGAGGAATTCGGAAGTCAGCCTATCTGAGACCTTTCCAGTTCTGTGAATTCCCTGCTGCTTAGATTTCACACCTAATTCTTATTTTATTTTTATTTTGTATTTTATTTTATTTTATTTGAAACAGAGTTTCACTCTGTTGCACAGGCTGGAGTGCAGTGGTGTGATCATGGCTCACTTCAAACTCTGCCTCTCAGGTTCAAGTGATTCTTGCGCCTCAGCCTCCTAAGTAGCTGGGATTACAGGTGTGTGCCACCACGCCTGGCTAAATTTTGTATTTTTAGTAGAGACGGGGTTTCACCATGTTGGCCAGGCTGGTCTCAAACTCCTGACCTTAGGTGATCAGCCCGTCTTGGCCTCCCAAAGTGCTGGGATTACAAGCGTGAGCCACCGCACCTGGCCAGATCTCACATATAATAATAACACCAGTGAAAATAAGCAGGCTGCCTCATTTCAATGAGATTTTTTCAAAACTCCTGGTCCCAGGACCACAGGGCTCCCTCTTTGTCAGGAGTCCAGGTAACAAGATGATAACATGGCCCTGCTGCCATGAGCAGGGAAACAGCAGGAAGCCTTGCTTCCCTTCAGGTATTTAATGCCAGCTGGAGGGACAAAGAGACCTGTAAACAATTGTGACTTTGCAAGGAAACAAGGGAGAGTCATAGAGGCTTCCAGACACAGGGATGACAAGCTGTTTTCCTCCCTTCTGGAATAAATTTGCAAGAAGCCGAAACAGAACTTGAAATGAACTTATTTTATGAAGGCCCTGGAGGGATACTGCCATGGATTATGTGAAGTTTTGTTTTGTTTTGTTTCGGTCAATAAAGTTACCCCAGGCTTTCATATCCCAGAATAACCTTTCCCATAGTTTCCAGTGGTTCTTTGTGCTCCATTCTGTACCTCCTTCCCTGAGGAAAATCAGAGGCGATGGGCAGACCGTGTCGAATCTGAATATGATGTGCTTGCTGCGGCAAGCTTACTGCCATGCTCAACACTGAGTGAGGAGGCTTGCCTGGAAACTGTCCCAATGGTCAGAGTGCCTCCAGACCCAGAATGGCCTGGCCCGGATCGTTCAGGCTCATGTTACTGTCTTGAGTACAGACGTAGGATCTGAGCCCTCATTGGTTGCAGGGCCACACTGCCCACCACTCTGGCACGTGCCTTCCTCCCCGACACCACCCAGCTGGAAGGCCCACAGTGGAGTGTGTGACGCCCCTGATGCGCCCCCCCTGGTTTATACGTGCCTGGCAGAGTCCCAGCACCCAGCACAGGAGCGGGTGCAGGGGAAGCTCAGAAATAAACACAGATCAATATGAACGGTAACGTTCACAGAGGGGAATGCTCCAAAGAACCCCTCTAAGTTGGCCCCCTTTTGATTCTAGTTGATCACCCTGGAAGGAATGACAGCATTCAATTCTTCCATCCTTTTCTCCAGTTCCCAAGGGCTGGTTCCCTGGACCAGCGGCATGAGGGTCATCTGGGAACGTTTTAAGATCGTCAACTCCCCTCAGCTCCCCAGGCCTGCTGTATCAGAAGCTCTGGGGGCGGGGCTAGCAGTCTGGGTGTGAATGCCCCTCTGAAGTTGCTGTGGAGACTCCTGGGCTAACACGTGCTGTGAAATCAGCCTGTCCTGTTGTTACTCTTGGTTAGGAACCCCAGCACCTAGAGGAGGCCATGGTTCAGGGTTGTTGGGGTGTGGGCACAGCACAGGACACCCTCACCAGCCGCTCTCACCTTTTCACTCCTGCCCTCCCAGGTCACCTGCATCCACCAAATGCCGCCTGGGTTCCCTTCATTATCAGTGGAGCACATAGGCACACGTCTGGATTTGTTCATTCGTTGTCTTTTCAAATATAGTGTACTCAATGTGGAAAACAGAAGGAGGAGGAAGAGAATGGAGAAAGAAAGCATAAAAAATGAACCTCTCCCCCATGCTCCTTTCTCAAAGCCACCCCTCCAGGGGGACCCCGTCTTTCTGTGCCTTTATCAATGTGTGTGTGGCCAGTTTTGAGTTACACATAGAAAAGCATCAAAGTGCATTGCAGCTTGCTTTTTCACATAATGTAAATACTTCTGATATCTGCATATAAACACCAGCATTGACATTTTTAATGATTTTGTAGCATTTTGATGTAGGAATTGCAATAATTTCATTACAGGAATGTTTTCCCTAAAAATGGACATGTCAATTGTTTTCAACTTCTCCGTTTGCAAATATAGAATATCCACAAGTGAAATTCCAGCAAGTCAAAGGTTATTCACATGTAAATGTATCTACATACTGTAACTTCTCCTCCAGAAGTCTGTACCAGTTTTCATTCCCATTAACAAAATGCGAATGCCTGTCTTTCCCTCCTGGGCTCAGTGTTCCATTTTCAACAATCTGGTAGATAAAAGATATTGTCAGTTTCAGGTTGTATGTCATTGGTTACTATAATGCTGAACATCTTTATGTGTATTATTTTTTTCCTGTTTTTATTATTTCCTGTATAAATTTCTAGTTCTACATTTACCATTTTGCATTGGGCTTTCACATTTTATTAATTTGTAGACCTTATTTTTCTGACACAGTTTTTAGTCTACTGTTTGTGAGCTTTATTGCAAACATGTCCTCCTGCCAGACTTGGCTGTCAGTGGTGCCATTTGTTGTAGAAAGGAGTCCTGGAGTACCTTCAGTGGTTGCTGGGGGGAAGCTTCCAGGGCACTGCAGTCCAGTTCTTTACAGCTGCTGAGCATTGGTCTTGTGGCGTCTCACGGTGACTCAGCAGAAGACAGAGCCTGTGCTGGTGTCTCCCAGGCACCATCGGATCCTGCAGCTCCCACGCGGCAGTCCCAGGAGCAGCCTGGCTGTGTGACTCAGCAGCTTTCCTCCCCTGTTCTGAGGGGGCGCAGCTGGGGACAGCACGGGCTTCTGCCCACTCCTCACCCCGCCAGCGGGAAGCCTCCAAGACTTGGGAAGGAAAGGCAGTGAAGACCTCACTTGTCTCCTGCTGGGCCGTGGGCCCGGGTGCTGGCTTCACCGTGGTGACTCATGAACACACGAAGAATTGGGTGTGCAGAGGAGGAGAAATCGTGCTGTGAAGAGCCCCATCGTCCTGTCACAAAATCCACTGCTCACCTTTTATTTCTACACCTATCTCCTCGTGCTTCACAGAGCCTCTGACCAAGGCAGCTTCCTCTTATCATTCACAGATTTTATAACTTTCTGCCTTTCTGAACAGGCTCTTCATTCCTGGTCATCTTGCATAATTTCCCACCCGTGATTCTAAAGAAGAGAAGCTGTCGCTATGATAAAAGCTCTGCAGATTCAGGGACATTGCGCCTTATCCCAGTGGACACCAAGGGTCTCTGTGCTGGTTGGGTCTTGCCCCCAGTTCTCATCTTTCTTATTAAATACTTAAGTTTCTAAACTGGAGACTTTTCTTGATGAGGAGGCCAACTAAAGGAATACCTTTTCATAACCTTTTTTTTATTATTACATTCACATCACAAAACACATAGTTTTACAGCAGTGCAGTTATTCACACATGCCTCTTGTTTTTCAGAGCACCGTGTTCTCCCCCTCTGTGTTGAGGGTGGATCTCATGGTCACACAGGTAACCTACGTTAACCACCTCGACTGCCCTTCCAGGTTCCGCCACACTCAGCCATTTGTATATGCACACACATCTAGCACCCGGTGACCAAGCCACCTACCACTGTGGGGACGCTCTCACTGGTTTATTCTCATGAGATTAAACACATTTTCTGTATCTCAATGTTTTCACTGACAATACTTTCCAATATTCTGGAAATTTTGTAGTTATTGTCTTTAGCATTCATGAAATACCTGCATAACGATGACTGTCGTTGACCCAGCTGTCTTTCCAACACTGCTTGTTCACTGTTGTCTGGGCTTTGGGGGGTTCTATGAACAATGTTCTAATCAAATGTAGTTTATGGTGAAAGTTTATATCCATATTTGCTGGTATATAAGACTGGGCTGCAAATAGGATACTTCAGTTTTCATGAGAAAGCTTAACTTCTTTTCATCATACATCAGTTGGAAGTGATTTTCATCTATTATTGAAGCTGCGTCGTTGTTTGGGGTAAACACCCGAGGTTCATTGTCTCATGCCAAGGGAATCCAGGAAATAGACACACAAGCAGTGTGTTTAAGAGTGAAGGTTTAATAGGCAAAAGAAAGAGAAAAGAGAATAGCTCTGTCTCCTGCAGAGAGAGAGGGGCGCCTGAGTGGGTCTTCTGGTCCGTGGCAGAGTACATGGGGTTTTATAGACTGGCTTGAGAAAGTGGTGTCTGATTTACATAGGGCCCAAAGATTGGTTGGACCAGGTGTGCCATTTACATAGCACACGAAGAAGCTGGACACCTCTCCCTAATGTTCTATTATGCAGATGGGGTCTCTACCTGGCCAGTGCCCTGTTGTCTGCTCCTTGCTGTGCACGTGGTTGACAAGGAAAGGAGATGATTGAGTGCCATGTTGAACCTGCCTGGCTGCCAGGTAGCCTTTTCCTGTTGGCACAGCTGCTGGCATTCACTCGTGCAAACTTCCAGCTTATCTATGTCTGCAGCTCAATTTTACAGGCTGCTGTTTGTTAGAAAAGAAGTGATTTGGGGGCTGCTTTTCATTAAAAGGAAAACCTTACCAAGGACTCTCTTACCCTCATTATCTGCCTAAAGAATTTCTTTTTAACTGCTATATCATTATTATAAGATAAAATCTATATTGATCATGTAAACAAACCTAGGTTCTGCCTGGGGTGCAGTAGGAAATCACAAGTTGCAATTGAGGCCTTGCAGACCATCCAAGGGTCGAGAATTTTCCCCTACACATGGGACGTCACTGCTTGGCCCTTTCCCTGTGGGGGATCCTGCAAGGCAGTTCCCTGCAGCCACAGGCAGGGCCCGGGGAGGGCGGGCTGCTGCATCCTCAGCAGCCTGCCTTCCCAGCAGCTGAGGAGGGGACACTGGCTAGGAAGAGGGGTCTTGGTACAGCTCATACGGAATCCCACATGGAGCTACATGCAGCATAGATGCCAATTACATAGTGAACAGACAAGTGAACGATGAACAAGAAACCCAATACTCTGTGGTGTGTCTCATATGGTAATTACAAGCCACGTGGTAATTTACGATTCCTTCCCTTCAGAGCAACATTTTTCTCAAGTCCCTTCTGTGTCCCCTCCCTCCACTCTAACAGCCTCTTCCCTGTGAAAAGCAGTGGCATCGGAGAGACAAAAGGAATAGGCCCATAAAGACAACCCTCTCATTCAGAGACGTCAGCCCTCAGAGGTCCCACCTGGCCATCGGATCTTCTTCATGAAGCCTCTTGCTAACCTAGAAAACTCCAGCAAAATGTGGGCTCTCCAGACTTCTACCACAGAGAAGACCCTTTTAAAACGCTGATATTCCTAGATGTGATACAGAGCAAGTCACTAAAGTCCTAAATTCAAATCAAGGAAAGAAGGGGGCAGGTGATGCCAGAAACAGAACAGGCAAAGAGCAGAGCAGGTGCTCTGCCAGCAGGCACTGGTCAAAGGTCCAGCAGCAAAAGGTGTATAGGTGTCACCAAGAGCCGCAGCCACCACAGCAGGGTAGAGGCAGTGGGCTGCACCCACCTAGCTGGCTGGTGTAGACCACCCTGGCTCCCTTTGAGGCTCCCCAGCCCCAGAACACCCCTCAACTACCTGTAGACTCCTCTGTGTAGTTGAGACTTCTTGGAAGAAATCCAGGACTATCCTAGAAGCATCTTAGAAATTGCTGTGACCTGGAGGGGTTAAATGCCTTGACCGAGACCACAGCTAGTTAATGGCCAAGCTGGCACTAACATCCAGTCATCCAGTGTCCAAGAGAGTGTTCCTTCCAAACATTGCATCACTTAGCCTCACGCAGTCCTAAAAAGTGCAGGTGAGTGAGTCGCCCAAGCAAAGCAGGCACTGATCACCTCTCACTCACAGAGGAAAAGCAGCCAGCACAAAGCTGCACTGTCAACTCCTACCAAAGCTGGGCACCCCAGTGACAGTGCAGGGCTGAGAAGGACAGAAAAACTAAGACGGATGTTGCAGGTGCAAAATTGGATTTTTGAAAGAAGAGACTATAACTGACAAGTTTGCATATATATTAAGAACAGCAATATGGTGGCAGGTAAAAATAGAAATTGTTTTGTTTATTATTTATTTAGAGACTCTGTCTCCAGAGGGTCTCACTCTGTCACCCAGGCTGGACGGCAGCGGCACCATCAGGACTAACTGCGTCCTCCACCGCCTGAGCTAAAGCGATCCCCCCATCCCAGCCCCTTCCCGAGCAGCTGGAACTACAAGCATGTACCACCATGCCCGGTGAATTTTTTGTATTTTTAAAATAGAGATAGGGTTTCACAACACTGCCTAGGCTGGTCTCAAACTCTTGGACTCAAGCAATCCCCCCACTTTGACCTCCCAAAGGACTGGGATTACATGAACCACCACACTCAGCCTGGAATTTGTATGTTTTTAAATGTGTCACTGGATGAATATCTGTGAATGTGATTGCTACTGAAAACAAAAGGGAATGGCCGTTGTCATGATAAATGGCATATTAAATGTGGAAGCAGAGGCTCGGGCTCTGATTTGAAAGTCTGTGCATGACTCAGCTTGGGCATGTGACAGCGTCTGATTCCAGGCTCAGAGAGTGAGCACGCTGCACTGTTTAAGAAATAAACACAGGGGCAGCCTAGGGGTGCCAAAGGTCATAGGCCTGGCATGCAGGACTTGTGGTGAGATGGCAGCCTGGACTGGAAGGCAGCATGCTTGGCCTCCCTGCCAGCATGGTGGGTGCAGCTGACATCAGCAGCAGGTGACAGACATGGGGGCCCAGGGAGCAGAGCTGAGGAGGTGCTGTCCTTACGACAAGACCCACAAAGGCCACACACATTATTATAATACAAAGCACTGTGTGCAGCCTAAAATGTGGAGACTGGAGGGGTGCACACAGAGGGCATGAAATGCACCCAGGGTGAGGTAAGACGCAGGCAGGGAGAATGTGACAGGCTCAGGGGAGGGTTGTCAGATGGCCAATAGGGGAAGCACATCTCAACAGGGCATGAACCAGATGCATGTGCCCACTGGCTCCAGTGCTACTGGGGGCTTCGTATGTGACAGTGATGATGAAGGTTTATCAGCCTGCAGAGACAGCAGTCCCTGCCACTGCAGATCAGAGCCCAGTGAGGACAGTAGGGTAAGGCATGTTCCCCACACAGGAAGGCTTTGACAGCAGCGCCCCAGAATTCTAAAAGGCATCTCAGCATCTCTGGGGCTGGGAGACAGCCTGCTGTCCCTGCCCTTCAGCTCCCTAGTCTGAGTGATGGGAACACTGCCACCACCCTAGCTGCTCACACTTGGAGGAATAAATTGAGTTGTCAGCGTGATGCTGACCAGGACAGAATGGCATCCTGCCGTATCAGTATGTTTTGCTTGTTGTTGTTATTGTTGTTGTTGTTGTTGTTAACATTAACACAATGGAAATTTTGGACATTGTGATAAACTATGAAAAAACAGAAGAAATCACACTGACGAGTTTAGCCTGTTTCTTTCTGGCCCTGTTTTCTAAACATTGTTCTCTACATAGGTAAGATTAAATTTTAAAGTCTGCCTTTTTGTAATCAATACCGTGAGCATTTTCCATGTAATTAGCACTGTCTCATAAGCATAATTGTCTGTGAGTACCAGATATCTCACCATGTGGATACAACATGATTATTTATCTATTCACAAATACATTTTAAGGCATTTAGATTGCTCCCCAAATTTTCATTCTAATAAACAACACTACATGTTTTTTTTTCAGTTTTTTGCTTAAATCTTTATTCTTGTTTCTTAAGAAATAGGCTTTCCTGGCCAGGTGCAATGGCTCATGCCTGTAATCCCAGCACTTTGGAAGGCCAAGGTTGGTGGATCACTTGAGGTCAGGAGACTAGCCTGGTCAACATGGTAAAACCCCATCTCTACTGAAAATATAAAAATTAGCTGGGCATGGTGAGGAGCGCCTGTAATACCAGCTACTCAGGAGGCTGAGGCAGGAGAATCTGGGAGGCAGAGTTTGCATTGAGCCGAGATCATGCCACTGCTCTGCAGCCTGGGTGACAGAGTGAAACTCTGTCTCAAAAAGAAAGAAAAGAAAGAAGGAATGAAGGAAAGGAAAGGAAGAAAGAGAGAGAGAGGAAGGAAGGAAGGAAGGAAGGAAGGAAGGAAGGAAGGAAGGAAGGAAGGAAGGAAGGGAAAGAGGGAGGGAGAAAAAAAGGAAGGAAGGAAGGAGCTTTTTTTCAAATAATTAAAGCGTTAGATTTCATGGTTATCTAGTGGCCCCAATGTGGGAAGACCTTGTAAACAAATGTGTTTTGTTTTACTGTGTAATTGCTTTTCTATGAAATTGGCTGGAAAGAGGAGATTTCAGATGAGAACAAGAGGACTAATATGTCACCCATAATACAGCAAAACTTGCAGAAGCTTGCTGGACACAAAAACACAGGAGTCCTAGTGGTGCTTCTGCAGATAGCATGGGATGGATCCACACACCCTCTAGAGGCACCAAACTAGCAACCCAATAGCATTTCACAGGCACAAAACAGCCAGCACCCACGTATCAGGGAGAGGGTGCACACGGAGGGCACATGGGCAGGTGCCTGCCAGCCTGCATGCACACAGCTGGTCACTCCACAATGTCCACGCATTTTCGTTGCTAAAAATTGCTCTTCATCCCCAATGGGTGTTTAACAAGAAAGATCTGCCCTTCCTCTCATAGCTCTTAAAACCTTAGACCTCCTCATTTGTTCCCAGGAACTTTTGCTTAGAGAATGATATTGGTGACAGTAGTTTCTATTCATGAGCACTTACTACAATCCAAGAGTTAGAAGCTGTTACTCACTAGCTATGTGATCTTGGATAAAGTTCACCTTCCTGAACCTTAAGTCCTCATTTTTAAAGTATCGTTAATGGTTTCACATGCAGACATGTTTAAGAGAACTTATGTTGAAATACATTTTTGAAAAAGGTGCTAATGGATGGATGGGTTGATGGATGGATGGATGGAGAGTTGGGTAGATACATAAATATAGCAAAATGATAATGGTACACCAAAGTGGTGAGTATATGGGTGTTGACTATAGTTTCTTTTAACTTTTCCATATCTTAACATAAAATATTGCTGAGGAAAACAGTATTGATAATGGTACCTACTAGATGGTGTTGTGCAGTGGAAGAAACGAGGTGAGGCAAGTAAAGTGTTGTCTGTATGGTGTTTGACATAAAGCTGTAAGTCAGTGTGTTATTGTTGTTAATATTTGTCACAACCAGCAAAATAGGTATTATAACTCTATTTTAGGGGAAAAAAATGAAACTAGACACTCAGATAAAATAGTAACAGGACGTAAACTAGTTAACATTCATGCTAGACTTGAGCCGGGCCAGCCTATCCCAAAGCTGTGCCCTGCCCACCTCGCCACCAGGCAGCCAAGGACGGAGCATGGGGTGTGCAGCAGGGTCTGCAGACTCACAGCTCCTGGTCTCTCACCTTGTCCCATGCCATGCCCTGATGTTTTTAAAGTCAACTTTTTATTTTAGAATAGTTTTAGGTTGACAAAAAATTTACTAAGACAGTACACAGAGTTCCCATGTATTCCTTACCTGGTTTCTCCTTTCCCTAACATCTTACGGTGTGACACATTTGTCACAATTAATCAGCCACTATTAACACATTATCAAAAACTACACTCCATGGACTATCTAGGCTCTATGGTTGAACAACAAACAAAAACAAAACACAAAAGAACCATAGTCCATAACGGATTCCTTCAGGATTTACCTAATGTCCTTTTTCTGTTCCGAGGTCCCATCCAAGAAACCATATGGCGTTTAGTAGTTATGTCTCGTTAAGGTCTTCTTGGCTGTGACAGTTTCTCAAATAAGTCTCCTTGTTTTTGATGGCCTTGGCAATTTTGCAGAGCACTGGTCAGATACATTATGAGAGGCCCCACTGTTGGGATTGGTCTGATGTCTTTACCATGATTCAACTGAGGTTATAGACTTGGGGTCACATCAGGGGCACCTGCTATCGGTGTGACTTCTTGTTGTTGATGTTAAACTTACACCTGGTGAGAGAGCGATTCTCAGGGCCTCCACCGCAGAGTCACTCTTTCCCCCTTCCCATGCTGTCCTCTGTCATAGGAATTCACCGCACAGCCCACACTTGAAGGGTAGGGGGGAAAATGCTTTATCACCTTAAGGGCGGAGCACTTGGGTAAATTTTTTGGAATTTGTCTATGTGGGAGATTTGTCTATTCTCCATTAATTCGTTCACCCATTTATTTGTGTCAGTATGGACCCTTGGATATTTATGTTGTACTTTGGTTTCTAATCCAAAACTACATAATTTATTTGCTGCTTTGACCCTTGGGAGCTCTTTCAGATTGGTTTCTGTGTCCACTTGACATCCTTTTGTTTTTTGAAGCACTTCCTTACTTTTTTGCACTGCAAGATGCTGCTTCAGGTTTATCTTGCATGTTTCCTGTCCACGTCCTAGAATCAACTATTTTCCTATGGAGCTCTGGTTCGTTCATTAAAGAATGATGTTTGAAACCAAGATCTGGGCACTGGGTGTGCTTGTGGCTTCTGGGGTGTCGTTGAATCTAGGCTATCTCAGTGACAAAGCTAGGAAATAAATGTGTGTATCCTCATGCCATTACTATTAGGTTAGTTGCATTTTAATGGCAAAACTGCAATTACTTTTGTACCAATCTAATTAGTTCTATATGTAGAGTGTTTCTACTTGTTTAAATATGTAGAAATATTTATATATGTATAATTATTTATGTGTGTGTATATAGATATGTATCTCCATCTGTACCTGTATTAAGCTAAATGTGAGTTCATACTGATGCCTCCAACTCTAACTCATTGTCACACATCACTGCAGCCTTCTTCCCTTACTTCTCTGTACCCTCCTACTCCAACAATGAGAAACCAGCTCCAACCATCCACTATCCACTTACTTAATTGTTCATTTCCAGTCTAAGTGTATAGCGTCAGATTTGTCAACCTGTATCTTCATGGGAAGTAACTTTATCAGCTAGAGTGCCTTGCTTATGTGCAGTTCTTTCTGCCTTTAGTCCTATAGTCTCATTTTCAGAGTTACTTCAGTCAACACCCACCTCACCCCCTTCAATGAGGTTGTTGCATAAATTTGTAATACAGTTAGATTCATCCATCATAATCTGCATTCCTTCCTGGCATCCCCTGACTTCCTAATCAATTTTTTAATTTGAATACAATAAGGTTTTCATCTTTGTGTTGTAAAGTCCTGTGGGTTTTGACAAATGCACAGTGCCACATATTTACCATGACAGTGTCATACAGAATAGTTTCAGACATGCTCTAAGAAGAAACACAGCTTTGTGGAAAGAGCCTTTAAATATGTGATTTCCAACCCACTTATGTGATGCTGACTTCTCCCTCTTGCCCCACAACTCGGCCCCAGATTTCTCAATAGAAAAACAGGCACATCATCAAAAAGAGAAAACTGAGCCCTAGCAATAATTAGCTTGCAGCTTCATATATTTTGAAATGCAAGAAGTAGACTTTCTGTGTCAAAGAAGAAAAAGTGAATCATGTAGACTAGCTAACGCAAACACCCACACCTTATTCCCAGGGAAGGAGGAAATCAATGGATTCCAGGATACGACAGCTTCCAAACACACTTCGATTTATTGATTATGAGCCTGATGATGAGCAAATTGGTCTGCTCTACTGAATCTCCACGTGCTCATCCATGGAGCAAGGCTACTGTTAATCTTCAGCCCTCTGTTGCTCACATAGATGATGAGGCAGAGGCTAATTAAAATGACAGTTAAAATGTTTTGTTCACTGTGGCAAATTTTACCTCCCAAAGATGGCCACAGCATTCCCAGCACACATGCTCTTCTGCAATGTGGCCTTGCCCCTGCTCCATTAAGGCATAGAATTTCATTCACCTCTTGGCTTAGTGCTTTGCACAGCACTGGGATGCACTTAGTGCCTTGCTTGTCGCAGTGGAGTGCAGGAAGAGGGCTCTGTGTGGCCTCAGAAGCCAGGAATCACCAAAGCCTTGCTGCTTCTGCCTCACTCACTGGGACAGTTGCTCTTGGAGCCCTGAGCTACAATGTAAAAAGTCTTCCTCCCTGAGACCGCCATGCTTTGGGGAAGCCCAAGTCACATGGAGAGGCCACTTGTAGGTGTTCTGGTCAACAGGCTTAGTCTCTGAGTTATCTCAGCCCAAGAACCAGATATCTGAGAGAAGTTACATTGGACCTCCAGACCAGTGCATTATCCAGCTGAGTGCTGCCTGAATTCTTGACCCCAGGATTCATAAGCACCCAGTGGTGGTTGTCTTAAGCCACTGGGGTACTTAGCCACAGAGCAGTAGATCACCAGAACACTCACTACTGTGTCCTAGGTACTGTTCTAAAGACTGGTGTATATTAACACCCTAGTACTCTCAAAGACCCCATGACACAGTGACTCATTATCTTCAGCTTACAGACGAGGAAACTGAAGCACAGAGAAGGAAAGAAACTTGTAGAAAGTCACAGTACAGTGAAGCAATGGGTTTGAAACCAGTCAGTCTGACCCTGAAAAAATGCTCTTACATGAGCAAAAATGCTTGAGAGGCACTTTGGGAAGGAACTGTTAGAGAAATTAAAGTTACCAAGCGTGCCGTCTGGGATCCATCTGCAGCCAGATGAATGATGTGGAAGTGTGCAGCTCTCTCCTGGTGGTGAAATGAGCCTCCTGTTAGAATGAGGAAGCCAAACTGTCTTCAAGGATCTTGCCACATTCCAGGCAAAACACCCACGTTAATTAATTTTTTCATAATTATTTCAATGGGAAGCATCTGCACCCAGTTGGGCATAGATAATCTGAGTAGGAACGCGGCTCGTTTACCCACAACTTGAGATGAGCAGACCAAATAGCTGGTTTTCCAACCATTAGATGAGAGCCCACACTGCCAGGTAGGATGCGGATGGCCACATTGGTGCCATCTGTTCCTGTGGCTGTGGCTCCTACTGAAATAGCTCAGCAGAGAGAACCGGCACAGGGCTCCAGAGAAAAGAGGGAGAGAGGGCAATGGAGGGGGAAAGAGGGAAGTGAGGGGGAGGCTGCCTCGGTGTGTGCTGAGAGCTCTCAGCCTTGAACCCTCTGGGTGAATACACTGTCCGGACCAGCAGATGATCCTGCTGTCCCCTCACTTCACCAGCTGCAGGTCTGCACCCAGGCTACACCTGGGCTGAGAGAGGCGGAGGCTGGGCTAGGGGGAACCTCATGCCACCAGTATATGTGGCTACCATCTGATTAATCTTCTATTCAGAGGCTGAAAATGCTCAGCAAATCTTCATTGGATATCATCTCAACAGTCCTAAGAACCAAAATATTCGAATCTTGGTTCTCTCCTCCCTAATATAGTGGACTCTAGAGAGAACACCTGGTGCTGGCCAGCTCCAGCAATGGCTTGCAGGAGTCAAGGCACCCTTCTCACCTGGATAGAAGTCAAGCTTGTGCTTCCCGTGGGAGTGTGATCATGTAACCTTGTCCCACACAGAGCCACCTCCATCCACCTGGAGAGAGGAGAGCTGGAGCATGCACTTGCCCAGGAAGGCCTCAGTTCACATACGAGCCCCTCTTCAGTCAGATTTTATGTCAGGGTAGAGACCTGCCCTTTCAAGTCCAGCATCTCATTTTGAAGCCCCACATGCAGCTCTGAGGAAGCCATGCATGTTCCTCCAATACCTAGAGGACTGTGGACAGACCAGGGAACGTGCACACATTGCAGTAAGCAACACTGCCTATACACAACGGTAATTTCCCAGTGACTGCTCCAGGGACTGCTATGGCTTAGGTGTTTGTCACCTCCAAACCTCATGCTAAAATTTGATCTCCAGTGTGGCAATACTGGGAGATGGGACCTGGTGGAAAGTGTTTGGGTCCAGGGGGAAGATCTCTCATGAGTAGATGAATTCCCTCCCCTGGGTGTGAGAGAGTTCTGTCTCTATGAGCTCCTTCGATAGCTGCCTGTTAGAAAGAGTCTGGCACACCCCACTTCCTCTCTCACCACATGATCTCTGTGCATGCATACCGCTTTCAAGGCTCTCCTTCCACTTTTTGCAGTGAGTTGAAGCAGCCTGATGTCCTCCTCACCATATGCAGATGCTCAGTCTTTTTTTTTTTTTTTTTTTTTTGAGACACACTCTCACTCTGTTGCCGAGGCTGGAGTGCAGTGGCATGATCTCGGCTCTCCGCAATGTCTGCCTCCTCAGTTTAAGTGATTCTCCTGCCTCAGCCTCCTGAGTAGCTGGGACTACAGGTGTGCACCAACACTCCAGGCTAATTTTTGTATTTTTGGTAGAGATGGAATTTCACCATGTTGGCCAAGCTGGCCTCAAACTCCTGACCTCAGGTGATCCACCCACCTCAGTCTCCCAGACTGCTGAGATTACAGACATGAGCCACCACGTCCGGCTGATGCTCAGTCTTGAATTTTCTAGCCTACATAGTTATGAGCCAAATAAACCTGTTTTCTTGATAAACTATCCAGCCTCAGGTATTCTGTGATAGCAACACAAAGTGGACTAAGGCAGCAACCCTCATGTAGTCTTTTGAATCTTTTTCTTTTGAGTTCAGTACAAGAGAATTTCCTATCTTTCCTTTGGAATTCATTCCAAAGAAGCAGATTCTTGTTAGCTTGCACCTGACAGTTGGCACTTCATTAAAAGGTCTAAGTAAAGAAGTTGATGTAGATATACTTTTAATTTTGCATCTTGCTCCCAATCAGAGAACCCAGAAACTAAACAGTTGAGAGCCATGTGAACACACAGGCAGGGCAGGGTACACGGCAGCACTTTCTCGATGGCTTGAAACCTGCTTCCCTGGAGTTGACACAGGGCAGTGCATGTGGCAGAATCAGGGGAATCTGTTTTGGGTATATATGCCATCAATTCACGCTTCAGAGGCAAGTTTCTTCTCACTAGGGAAAGAAAAAGCAGTATGATATGAACATCCTCTTTGAGCCAAACACTTTCTTTGGGAAGGGGAATGATGGATATCCCAAAGTGCAGCACAGGGTATGTGGGCTCACAGGCATCTGTGGAAAAGGAGAGGCACTTGTCAATTTCATATGGAAATATCAGGATAGCCCTGAAATGGCAGCTTGCAAGGAACCAGATGGAGCAGGCGATACCATGACACAATTCCGAGAATAATCCCAGTTAAGAAGGCCCAGCAAGCTGGAACCTGTTTTCCAAAGGAAAGTGCCCTTTTTCATTTGAGATAAAAATCTCAGGAAATGGGTGGATTTTTTTTCTAGCAATTAGATACATGCAAGGGAGTATTGTGAAAAGTTGGGAATAGACTGAGCAGCACATCAGTCAGACTGGGCTGCTGTCACAAGTTACTGTGGACTAGGTGGTTTAAACAGCAGCCATCTGTTTCTCACAGTTCTGGAAGCTGGACATCTGAGATCAGGGTACTAGCATGGTCAGGTTCTGGGGAGGGCTGTCTTCCAGGCTGCAGATGGCCACCTTCGCCCTGTGTCCTCACTGGTTTGCAGAGAGAGAACTCTTGTGTCTTCTCTTCTTAGAAAGGCACCGATCCCATCCTAAGGGTTTCAGCCTCATGACCTCAGCCAAACCCAGTCACCTCCCAATGGCTCCACCTTCTAATACCATCTCATTGGAATTAGGGCTTCAATATATGAAGTTGGGAGATGGGGTGGTACACACACATGCAGCCCCTAGCAGTTTGGCTCGCAGACATGCCTCTGGGTAATGAAGAAACAAACTCAGCTTCACTGAAGGCCCTCTCTTGAAGTGGGCACTTTTCCTTTTAAGAGAGGAGGTTTGTGGAGGTTTATGATCTGCTGCCATTGCCCCGCAGTGTGTGTCTTGGTGTGACCAAGGATCTGAGGACATACAGAGCATGTGGCACCTTCCCAGTGTGTCCACTCCAACTACCGAATCTTCACTTCACTTGACTGTAGAATAATTGCGAAGTCTGATTTCCTTTGTCTCACTATATTATCACACATTTGGGGTTAGTGGATGTCAGAAACTCTTGCAGCAGGAAAATAAAAACCTGAAGGAGTGGAACTAGGAAGTGCACATCCCTGGTTGCTAGCATCCAGTCTGAAAGCAGAGAGGCTCCCCAGGGAGAGGCCAGAAGGGCCAGCAGTGAGACCAGCACCAGCCTGGCAAGGGCTGCTTCTCTGCTGCAGAGGCAAACAGTTTTCAGAAGTTCAGATCCAACTGTGCTAAGCAAGCTGTCTTCTTAATAAGAGCTGAGTGTTAGAAATGAGTGCCCAAGCCAAGTGCAGCAACATAGAGGCCAAGACACAGCAGCCAGATTCCATCTCAGCAGTCAACATTGGGATGCTAACAGCTGGTGGAGGCCAGCGTCTGCAGAGGACACTATTGCTGTATTCATGTTACCAGCTTGCTGCTTGAATTTCTGTTGGAAAAGGTACTGATTCTTATTATTCACTTATATCCTGGATATATCCTTCATTCATGTCATCCATGTGCAAAGTGCTATGTTAAGTGTTGAAAAAAAGTGAGCAAAAATGTGACCTATGCTCCCTTGGAGCTTACGGTCTAGTAGGCAAATGAACATTTACTTAGTAAGTGTCACGAATGCAAAGTTGTATGAAAGCATGGTGCGGGGAAGCATGACCTGAACCAGGGACCAAGGAAGCCTCCTCCAGGGACTCAATGTTTGTGTGAGATCTGGAGACATCCTGTTGAGGTGGTGGGCAGGGGGCCCTACAGCTGAAGGTGAGCCACCTGGAAGTAATAGTTCTGCTTTGGGTGGACAATCAGCTGACCATCATTTTTATGTTACCCCCCCCATTCAGTTTATAATTTTCTTTGGTGGTTCCATTGAGATCTAGGATTTGTTTTTCCCCTGCTGGAAATCTATGAGTTCTAATTTATGAAATTGTCATCATTCTTAGAGACAATCTTTGTGTTTTATTGGGCTTGAGTGCTGGATCCATTTATATTTTAACTTCTCAGCAGGGCTCTTGCACACGTGTATCTATAAATTCAGGGCCCATGCCTATGGTTATCCTGACTTGAGGTCTGGATTGCTCACTTACGGTCCAGGACAGACACAAAGCTTACTTGCTGGTTTATTAACATGGGGTGGAGACTGGGGAATTTCTAGTCCTCTGTCATGGAGAGAATTCTTTGAGGCTATGGGATTTATGCATGAGTTCTCCCTGGAGCAAACACCATGTCCTGTCTCCCCTCAAGGCATTAGAAACTCAGCCACACACCCCAAGTCCTGACTCCTGGAAATGAATTACCCATTGGCTACATAGTTTCTGTGCCTTCTCAGTGAAAGGGGTCACCCATGTCATTCCAGTTGGCCATCTTGCTGGAATGCAAGACCTATCATACTTCACAGATAAACACCAGTGACAGTACCAATGTAAAAGACTTTATTTAAAACAGGAAAATATTAAAATAGAAAATGCAAATAAAATGAATTAAAATGCAGGAAGCCATTGCTTCCTGTGGCATACACTCATCTTTAATACATTTTGTGCAACAAACAGATGGATCGCATGGGCATGGGAGGGCCAACAAACACAACGCCCCTGTGTCAGCCAGGCCCTGGGTCACAGTTACCCACTAACCCAAAATAGGGGTAGCTTGCAGGCAGCAGGGCACTGGGTGTGGTTCAGAAAGCAAGTTCGACTCTGTCGCTTACACTTTCTCAGTCTTCATTGTCTCATCTGTAACGTGTCATCTAGACCAGTCCCCAAGGCTGTTGTGAAAGCAAACTCATAAAGAGTTGAACCAGCTAGAAAGTAGCACTTGTACAATGCTGTGTCTGCCTTCCAGGAGGCACCACGTTTATAAACAGAAATCTGCAAGTTTGCCAGCTGTGCTCGAAATAAATGGCCCATCCAGTTTGTGCCGAGCCCTCCGACCATAGTGAGCTGTCCATCCTCAGTTCACATGGTGTGTGTCTGCCTGTGTGCTCCCACTCAGCATCACGTACATGGGCAGCACCATGGAGTCAAATGAAACAAATCGATTGTGGAAACCTTTCCATCCTTTTTTTTTCCCACTTGAATTAAAGAAGATTCAACCTTATATGTTGTACAAATTCTCCAGGTGAGAAAAACATCCCTCTCTTTACCATAAGCACCGGGTCTCAGAATTCAGTGCACCAGCCCAGCCTCCCAGGTGGGACAGCGTTTCCTGTGTGCTCTTGCCAGCTGTAATGGTTCTGCAGTATGTGTGGAAACGGACTGTTGCATCGTATGAAAACAAACGTGTGTTTCTTGAAAATGCAATGTATCTTGTACTTCTTACAGCTCACTTCTGGCTCCCAAGGGCTCCCAAGGACCACACAATGACTCTTATTTCTTGTTTCTTTCTTTTTTTTTGAGACAGAGTAGCCCAGGCTGGAGTGCTACTCTGTGCGATCTCAGCTCACTGCAACCCCCACCTCCGGGGCTCAAGCAATTATCCTGAGTCAGCTTCCCAAGTAGCTGGGATTACAGGTGTACACCACCATGTCCGGCTAATTTTTTTGTATTTTCAGTAGAGATGGGGTTTTCACCATGTTGCCCTAGGTAGTCTCAAACTCCTGAGCTCAGGCAATCCATCTGCCTCGGCCTCCTTATATTCATATGTGTGTTTGTTTTTATTGTGTTTTCCTATCACTTCAGCTTGTTTGTGTTTGTTCACATGTGTTTACTCTTAAGGCCAACACTCTTGAATTTATCTATTTTGCTTCCCTGCAAAGAGGCTGACTGTAAGCATAGATCCTTACCAGGGCCATTCTCCAAATACCGCCTTAGAACCATGGCCACAGACTGCATTCACTGTCGATAAAGGCCACAAAAATGTCACAAATATATCTCTTGGTCAAAAAGGGGATACAGCAAGAGATGGTGGGTTAATCACTATAAACTTCCCCACCAAGGGCCTATCCAAATTTCCTAAAGTTGCAGTCAGTCCTGCTACAGAAGGAGTGGCAAAGGCAGATAAATGACCACACATGAGCCAAGTTTGTGATTAAATCAGTAAAGCACACATAGGAGTTGTTTTGACGTATATTTAAAACAAAGGAAATTTACTCAGCTGTGCAGATTAGAAGTCTAATACATAATGAGCTAAAGGCGCTTCTTCATAGGCAAAGCCTCCCGTCCTGGGCCACCAGGTGAAAGGGGAGTCACTCGAGGAGAGTGGCTGTCACTGCAGTACACTAAAGATGACCACGCGTTTCTTGACCTGCTTCCTACATCCTTTTCCCTTGAATCTGGGCTGGCCCCACTGAGTCACTCGTAACCAGTAGGACACAGCAGGAGTGATGTTCTGAGTCTCCTGTGGCTGATAACCAGGAGAAACTTGCAGCTTCCCCCCTGCAACACTCACCCAGAGCCCTGAGCTGCCACACAGGAAGTTCAACTAGCGGTGGCCACCGTGCTGGAGAGGCCCAGGCACCAGGTATAAGTGCAGCTGTCTCAGGCACCCCAGGGCAGTCCAGGCACCGGTGACCCCACATCAAGTGACCCAGTTAATGCCGATGGAGTAGAAGAGTCAACAAGCTGGTCTGATCTGAATTCCTGACCCACAAATTATCAGACAGAAGAAAATGGTTGTTGTTCAAGCCACCAGGCTTTGGAACCATTTGTTACCAGCAGTAGATAATTTAGAATAGTCGCCGCTCCCCACAGAGCGGTCATCTTTGCAGAATGATGCATGAGCCCTCGGGTTGCATCCAGGAAATGGGATTGATGGGAAAGCCAGGCAGAGGCGTTGAAAGGGAAGCATTAACAGGCTGAGGCTCCTCCCCGCAAGTGAGATGCAAGGTGCAGCCAAAGAGACACCCATCTCTAGCCTCTGCTCAAAATTCTCTTCCTCCTGGAACCTCCTAATTTTGTTTTCAGCTACCAGGATTCACCCCTTGTCCCAGGATGCCTTACTGAGGAACGTTCACAAAACTTACATGAGCTCCCCCACTGTAGCCTACAAGTCAGAAGAGCCATCAGAAGAGGCTTCTGCCTGTCCTACCCTGGGCTCTGGTCCAGCCCTCAGCCTGCTTGTGGTTGGCTGTGATTCCAGTAAGTTTAACAGCTTCCAAGTGGCCTAATGTGATTCTTCATTCAGCTGATTGTGATATGGGAGAAATGGAAACATGACAAAGCAATTGGTTGAGACACAGCAGATGACGCCAGCGCTGCACCCGTATTCCCTTTGCACTCATGGCTCTAACTGCAAACACCCGCCATGGCTCTGTTGGAGGCTTACTCCACTCACAGCAGGGTGCCCGGTCATGTGCAGGGGAGGGCCAGAAATGTGGGGAGGTGAACAAACGGGAGCAGACCTCAAGCAACGGTGGAGGAGACTGGGGCTACATATTCCAGACTCCTTGCTCCTGGAGGGGAGCCCCTGGGAATATTCTTCCAGATGTCTGCAGTGGGGCTGACACAGCCACCCCCTGCTCATTCACCCACCCTGCACCGGCTCCTCTGCCTCCCTATCTCACCTCTCTACCTTCTTAATGGGACTTACTGGGATCACCTCCAAGGAAGCTGCTTGCCCTCCTACCCTTGTCTCAGAGTCACCTCTGGACCCCGCCTAAGCTGGAAAGACATTAAGAACAAAGGGATCAGTTTCTAGTGGCACTTGAACATGTGTGTTATGTCAGCTCCTTCATAAAATCTTTGTTTAAGTTATGGTAAAAGAATAAGGTGTGAAACCATGAAGGAAAAAAAAAGGATGTGGAGCAACAGGAAACAAAGATGTCAGCACATTTTGGAAGACGAAAGTTCACAAAGGAGTGGTGATTGTGCAGTGTGGCTGAGTCTGCAAGCCCCTGTGACAACAGCAGCAGGAATCAGCCAGTCCACTCCACCATCACCGTGAGGAGGCAGGGCTGGGGAGCTCCAGGTGTGAGGCAAGACGTGGCGAAGACATCCATCTGAAAGCAGTGCGTTTCTAAGTTGTAACAGGTAAAGCACCCAGTCCTGTCTCCCATCTTCGGGGCTCAGTGGCAGACATTTCTTCATCCCAGCAGGTGACCAGTCAGAATGCCTCCAGCCTTGGTGACTCGGGGCACGGGGTAGGGGGGCCGAGGGCAGACCAAAGTCCACAGCGTGATGAGCAGTGGGGCCCGGCCCCTCCAATGCCCAGGCCACAGTGCTCCTTAGCCCCCCTGGCTCTTACCCCAAGGCAGGAGGCTGGGGGATTTGTCCCTAGAGAAAGTGAAAGTCTCTATGTTAGTCTTCTAGGGCCGCCACAACAAAATGCCAGACTGAGTGACTAAACAACAGAAATTTAACTCTGTCAACTCTGGAGGCTGGAAGCCTGAGGTTGGCAGGGCTGGATTATCCTGAGGCCACTCTTCTTCACGTGGCCGCCTTCTTGCCATGACTTCACGGGGTCATCCCTCTGTGTCCGCGTCATCTCTTCCTGTAAGGACACCATGCATGTCAGATGAGGGCCCATCCTAACAATGCCATTTCCTAACAATGCCATTTACACTTAATCACCTCTTTAAAGACCTTGTCTCCAAATACAGTCACATTCTGAGGTATGGGGGGCCAGGATTTCACCATATAATTTTGGGGGAACAAAATTCAGCCTATAACAGTCCCCAGAGAAAAGACCAATGTACAATGTATGCTGTTGTACAGAAGCTAACGAAATCTAAGAGACAGCCTGCAGCCTAATCAATACTATGGAAAATCTCACCAGTTAATCAGTGCCATATATGCAGAGCATCTGATTAGCCTGTTGGTGATCCTCAATGTTAAATAACAGCCAGTGATTTCCTGACACTTGAGAACACCTGTACCATGAAAAACAAACAAAAAAAAAAGAGAGACCTGAACAAATGGGCGAGGGTCAGGGGAAGGATTCTGATTGATACAGAGACAATGCAGGAAGTAGAAAGTGTCTTTCAAAAAATCTATACAGTTAATATTTTCAGAGAGATAAGGAATGAAATCAACTTCCTGAAACCAAAAAGGAAAGTTGTGTAAAAGCAAAAGCGAGAGAACAGAAAGAGTAAACAAACAAAAAGAGTAAACAAAAGGAAATTAAGGAATATGATACCCAAATACTACCCCATAGAAGGCTTGGAGAACGATTGAGGAAATGTCCCATAAAGTACAACAAAAGGAAAGAGGTAGACAATGACAAAAGCAAGCAAGAGAAGGGGAGACAGAGAGAAAGGAAGAAGGGAAGGAAGAGAGGGAGGGAGGGAGACAGGGAGGGAGGGAGGAAGGAAGGAAGGAAGGAAGGAAGGAAGGAAGGAAGGAAGGAAGCAGGCAAGCAAGCATGGGTTAGAGAATTCATTGAACATCAAAGCCCTTCAAATCAACATTTTAGAACACCTAGGTGGCAGGGGACTCCATCAGAGCTTCTAGAGAGAAGGAGCAGCTGCAGTAGTGAAGGGATATAAAGATGATGCTAGATCTGTTGAAGTGAAGGGGTATAAAGATGATGCTACCTGTTGACAGTATTGGAAGTGAGAAGAGTATGGGGTAAGGCTTTCAGAAGTCCAAGGAAAAATCATTTCCAAAGTGGAATTCTATACTTTTCCAAACTGTCAGTCAAACGTGGCAGTAGAATATGGCCATTCCAGGCATGCAGAGACTGCCTCCCACGCACTGATGTTCTGAAAGCTTCTGCAGTGTGTGTTGCAGGGACAAGTTTCCCTGAGATAAGACCTGAGATCTAGGAAACGAAAACTGTAACGTCAAAGGGAAGCAAAAGGAATTTCCAAGGTGAGGCATCAAAGAGCAATCAGCTTCAATGGAGCAGAATGCCAGGAGTATGGTCCCAGGAAATAAGAAGGAATTAATAGGTCATCTGATATGTTTGATTATAGCCTGAAAAATTGTATTGAGAGGGTGTTAATGGGTGTGGTAAAAACTACAGCAACTGAAGCCAGAAGAAAAGAGGCATAAACCAGTGCACTTGGCTTAGCAGTGAACACAATGTGCATAGTCAAAATAATGACCATATTAGGGGATGAAGGAAAGGAGAAGTGACAAAGGGGGTGGGGACAGAGGTTTCCAAGAAAATGAACTCTTCATCCACCAGAATAGTCGGTCAGTGATAGGTAGTTGACAAATTGATAAATCAAGAAATTAAATATGCTTAACTCCTTAAGAAAGAAGTAAATACCAGATGGATCCACTAACAAAGTTCAAAATGTGTCTTTGGGAAAGAGCCTCAGAGGTAGAGAAGTATCCAAAGACATTGCTGCTGGTGTTTTATTTTATACATCTTTTGGTGTCATGTATTTTACCAAACACTTTGAGCATACTCCTTTGATGATAAAAATTATTTTAGAAACTAAATATATACATATACTTATCAGCAATTCTACTCCTAGCTATATAGCCAGCAGAAATACATCTATATACTCATCATCAAAAAAAAAAAAAGACTAGAATGTTCATAGCAGAGCTATCCATAGTAGCCCCAAACTAGAAACTATTCAGATGCTTTTCCACAGGGGAATGGACGAACAGACTGCAGTGCATTCCTGCAACAAGAGCCTAGCGAACGAATGGTCCATCACTGCACACACAGGGGAGAGTCTCACACCCAGAGCAGAGGACTCAGACACCATCGTGCATGTACTATGGGACCTATAGGGCCTACCAAAGCAGGCAAACAGAATGTGGGCTGTTGTAATTCAGCAAAGTGGGCACCGCTAAGGATGTGGGACAGTGAGGGGGCACAGGAAGGCCTTGGGGGTTATATGGTGCTGTTCTTAGTGCCAATGCTGGTTACATATGTGGTGGGCCTTCCCCAAGCTGTGTACTGATGCACAGAGCACTTCTCTATGAGTGTTCCACATGGTATACAGTCATATGGGAGATATATATCACATTTTAAAGAAGAATGAAGGGCACAGGAAAAGCCAGTATAAAGTGTGTGACCATTTACTGCTATTTGGATCTGACGAATAAGGAGAGTGACAGTTGTCAGTCCCACTGATTCTAGCCGTAATTCTGATGTAACAATAGAATATCTCACGATTTTAGGATCCTTCCTATTCCTAAACTGCCTGCATGCTGGACCCCGTGGCACCCTGAGGAAAGCAGGCGTGCTGAGGGGCACTGGTGAGGAGGGCCAGGAGGCCTTTGCAGAGGTTGGGCTGCTGGGGTGGAACCAGCTACTCACCTGGAGGAAGGTGAAGCATCATGGGCAGCATTCAGAGGGCGCCAGGATGCAGGAACGAGCTGAAGCCACCCAGACACGGAAATCCACTTCTTGGACCAGATCACGAGTGCCCCTCGCCCTCCTCAGGGGCTCCCGTCTCTGCTTCGCTTCCTCCTGAGCTCTGTGTGCTCCCACTCGAGCAGTGCCAGCGCCGCAGCCCCCTCCCTCTTAGGCAAGCTAAGCCTGAATCTGTGAAAAACGAAGGCCAGCTTCTCCCTGGCCAGGGCCAGAGGCCAGTGACACCGTTTGGATGTTTATCCCCTCCGAATCTCATATTGAGATGTACCCCCCAGTGTTGGAGGTAGGGCCTGGTGGGGGCTGTTTGGGTCACGGGGACAGATCCCTCATGGCTTGGTGCTGTCCTCAAGACACTGAGTGCTCTGAGATCTGGTTGAGTAAAAGTGTGTGGCCCCTCCTGTCCCTTGCTGTCATACTCCTGCTCTGGCCCTGTCAGCTCCTGGTTTTCCTTCCTCCATGAGTGAAAAGTCCCTGAGGCCTCCCCGGAAGTGGAGTAGATGCTGACGCCATGCTTCCGGTACAGCCTCCAGAAGGATGAGCTACTTAAATCTCTTTTCTTTATAAGTTATCAGCCTCAGGTATTCCTTTATAGCCTTGCAAGGAGGGCCGAACACAGTCAGCAAATGGAGTAAATGATAGCAGCTCCCCCGTCCAGCAGCAGCCTGGCACAGCGGCCGCAGTTCCTTTTTATGTTTATGATGTTGTTATATGGTGATCTCTTTAAATTGAGATCCACAGAAGGGGCTGGCCTTGAGGACAAAGACACTCAAGACGCCTCCCTGTGAGGAAGTCCCCTCCCTTGGATGTAGTGATTCAGACCAGCAGGAGGTGGAGAGGATCAGTGCCGGCACCCAGGTGGTGACGCAGCCATCCTCTGGTGTTTGAGTTGGGTTGTAACCAACAGTCGGTACATTTGGTTTCACAGTCCATTGCCTCCCTGCCATTTAGACCTAACTAACATCAGAAGATTTATTTTTTTACGGCTTACAATATAAAGGTTGCTAAAAAAGCAGGGGTGAGAGGTCATAAAAATAGACCTGGGCCTAAACACATGCAGGAAACAAACGTGTGTTGGGGGGTCTGCGTGTAAGACCCTTTGCCTGAGAAGCCTGCTGTTCCTGTAGTTGCTGTTCAGCTTCTCTTTCTGTCCGCATTAAGAATATTGAATCTGCCTCTTTGTCGAGTACAGCTCTCAGTACTTTGTCATTGCACGGCGAACATTAGATGATGATAAATAATGGAAATAACCTTTACAATAATGCAAAGAAATGTAATCCAGCCAGACAGGTATCAGTACTGGAAAGAAAATGAACCATAAAACACCCGTGATGCAATACGTTTCCAGAGAAATAGTTCGGGAGGCAGCCAGTATCTTGCAGAAGCCGGTCCCAGATCTCGGGAGGCAGGTGTCTGGCGAGGGCGTAACTGCTGAGGACCCCCAGCTGTGCTGGCCCTGGTCCATGGAGGACGCAGACTGTGGAAACATCAACCTTGCTCCTAAAAACTGACTGCAGGAGAAACAACGCAGCCAGGGTAGCCATCAGAAAACATGATTTTTCCAAAACCTCAAACAGCAGTGGATAATTTCCAGCCAAAGGACAAGCAAAAGCTCATCAGAAACTCCACAAAGAGGGAAGAGAAATGCCAGCCAGTGGGTCCTGGCCTGTCTGAGACAGCCCAGAGTCCAGCACTTCAGACATCTCCAGGGTGTCTCAGAGAAAGGCAGGTAGTGACGTGGCAGGGGACTGGAACTTGGAGGAGTGGACTCTGCCGCGGGGTCACTGAGAACTGGGTCCCTGATGGCCGGTGCCCCTTCCCGTGACAGATTCCACACAGGAGCTGCAGACCGTGGACCCCTGAAGTGGACAGGCACTCTGGCCATGCCCTGCAAGGACGAAAGCCCTCCCCCGGTGACCTGCAGGTTTCAAGGGCCTTCCCCCTCCCACGGTCACCCCCATGTCCTTCATCTTGCAGCTGTTTCATTATCTCCACCCTGACGTTGAACTGTGTGGAGTATGACCCCCCGCCCCGGCCCCACCCCAGCAACTCACTGAAGGTGAAAGAGATTCCCACGAGGCATGCAGGTGTGGAGCCTGTTTCCCAGGGGCCTGGGAAGGCCCGTGCAGCACACAGCCCGGAAACGCCCGGAGCTTCACTTCGGGCATCACCACAGGCTCTTCTGGCAGGGTCATCTGCCTTGCTTTCTCCCAGATCCATGCTGTCCAGTATGTGACCCCCCAGCCACGGGCAACTGTTTACTTTTAAATTAGTTAAAATTAAGTAATATTAAAATTCAGTTCTGCAGTAGCATGAGCCAAGCCCCAAGTGCCCTGTAGACTCAGCAGGTGGCACGGTCAAGCAGCATCTCCGTCCCCCAGGAGCCTCTGCACGGCTCTGATGTGGACCTTCCCTCCCCAGCTGCTACCCGGTCTCCAGCTCCTCTCGCCCGCTCCTTTCCTGGGTTACCCAAGAAGCTGCCAGGCCCTCCCACTCTGCCCTGCTGAGCGTGACACACTGCCAGAACTGGAGCCAAGTCCTCCCCATGCCCTGTTGAGCCCACAGGGCTTCCCTTTAATAGGTGTCACCGGCCACAGAAAGAAGCATTGGACATAACTCATTCCTTTCTGGATTCGCCTATTTTTATCTTCCTTAGTGGCTTGTAGATTGCATAAAGCCAGTGAGTGACTACCAGCCATGATTTGGGGCCTGCCTGCATGGGATTCTGCACATCGTGGAAATGTTTCTGGAGAGCATGAATTACCTTTGGGAACACGGTAGGGGGAAAGTCTGCCGTCCTCATCATCGTGTGGTCATGAATGACACTCCCTGGGCCCTGTCTGGGCACTACCAGGTGTGGGGGATGTGTCCTGCATTCAGCAAAGAGGCTAGCATCAACGCTGCAGTGCCTGAGTGCTGGGTGGAGACACGAGGGCCCAGACCTAAGGCAGCTGGGAAGATACCATGGAGAAGCTGTGGCCCGGAAGATGAATAGTGTTGAAACAGTGACAGGTGATGAAAAGGCCACTGCAAATACAGCCAGAGCAAAGGGAAAATCAGGGAGAGGTGGGGAGAGGCCTGGAGAGGGAGCCGGGCAGCACCTGCCCTTGACAATTACATTTGCATCCGTGTTCGGAGATGAAGTCAGCCTCTCGTTTTCCTTTCTCTGACTTTTCTTCTCTGGTTTTGGCATCAAGATTTTATCAGTTTTATAAAATGAGTTTCTCTGTTCTCTGTAGGTGGTTCTTATCTGTTCATTTAATTATTGATAGAGTTCATTTCTAAAGTAAGGTAGACTTTTTTCAACTATGCTTTCTTCCAGTTACTGTTCTTTTCCAGAAGTATCCATGAACCTGTTTCCACGCCAACAACAGATGCGACGTGGGCCTGTTTTGTGCTGTAGATAATAGGATGCCGAGTCCGGCTTCTTTTGTTCATCACTGTGCCTCTGAGATTTATTCCATGACCATTTGGGTGCCATGACGGCTTGCCCTTCTATCACTGGCACTCATTGGGCTTCCAGGGCAGGGCAACCATGAGTCAGACTCCTTTGAACATTCTTACAGATGCGTTTTGTGAACACATGAATAATTGTTGTTGGGTATTTACACAAATAAATGTCCATTCATTTACGGGAGTGGAATTGTTGTTGTGTGATGTATCTATATGTTCAGCTGTAAGAAATGCTCACCATTTCCCCAAGTGATGGCATGAATTTACATCCCGCCAGGAGTGCAGGGGAATTTTAGTTTTCCCACATTCTCCGTGACACTTCCTATTGCCTCTTGGCCGTGTCTTGGCCTTGCTGGAGGGTCCATGCATGTGCTAAGCATCCTGGGTTGGGCATGTGTGCACACACAGTAGGCCTGGCCTCAAGAGGAGGGGCCTCCTCTCTTCCCCTCCTCCTTCCCACTTGTCAGCCACAGTGTCTGCCCCTGTGGACAAGGTGTGGTTGGCAGGAGCAGATAGGGGACAGAGATGTCACAGTCGCCCCCAACTCAGATTGTCACAGGAGGCTCATGCTCTCGTACATGGCTTGCTTTCTCATCTGGGCATTTGGCAGGTTCTTCTCAGGCCCACACTCACCTTCACATGCCCAGCCTGCTGCACAGGCCGTGTGTGTCCGTCCACTTGCCCCTCAGTTGGGCTCTACTGGACGGGACCTAAGACTATGTCTGGTCCCTGGGGACCGTGTCACCCTTTGTTCCTGGCCCAGCCAGGGCCTGGCCATCTCCACAGAGTCGCACCCTCCTGGCCTCACCCCTGAGACTGCTAGCCAGCCGTTCGCCTTGCAGACTCTCCAGGCAGGAACCGGCTGGCCATCCACCCGCAGTGCTGGACATGCATGGAGCCCACAGTGTCCCGTGGCAGCTGCGCCCCCGCAGCCTGAGTGAAAAACAAATGCCTGCCTTCTGTGGACAGAACCCAGGCTGAGCAACTGTCAGTCCTTCCAAATGCTTCTCAGCCTCCAAACCCTTTGTGAAGGCACAGGCTTTGAGGCATCTAAGTTGGTTCTGCTCTCTTATTTAGAAAACAGGCAAAGGCTGCTGGGGGTGGGGGCAGGGAGGTCCCTGTCACATCCTAGGGTGTGTCTCTTTTGATGTGGAGCCTGGGGTGGAGCTTCCAGCTGGACCTCCTGTTACAGAGCAAGTGAGCAGAAGAAAGAAGGAGGGAGGGAGGAAGAGGGAGGGAGGGAAGAAAGGGGGAGGAAGGAGGGAGAGAGGAGGGAGGGAAGACCGAGCGAGGAGGGAGGGAGGAAAGAGGGAGGAGGTAAGAAGGAGGGAGGGAAGAAGAAGGAAGAAGGGAGGAAAGAGGGAGGAAGTAGGAAGGAGAGAGGGAAGATGGAGGAAGGAGGGAGAGAGAGAAGAGGGAGGAGGTAGGAAGGAGGAAGGGAAGAGGTAGGAAGGAAGGAGGGAGGAGGGAGAAAAGAAGGAGGAGTTAGGAAGGAGGGAGGGAACAGGGAGGAAGGCAGGAGGAAAGAGGGAGGAAGTAGGAAGGAGTGAGGGAAGAGGGAGGAAGGAGGGAGGAAAGATGGAGGAAGGAGGGAGGGAAGAGGGAGAGAGGAGGGAGGAAAGAGGAGGTAGGAAGGAGGGAGGGAAGAGGGAGGGAAGAGGGAAGAAGGAGGAAGGGAGAAAAAAGGGAGGAAGGAGGGAGGGAGGAAGGAGGGAGGGATGAAGGAGGGAGAGGAGGAAAAAGGAAGGAAGGGAGGAGGGAGGGAGGGAGGGACAGGCCTTCAGCACGCCAGCATGTGCTAAGATACATTCTTGGATAAACCAGGGACCTCAGGTGGGCATGAGAAGGGGAGACACTCAACTTGGCCACTCCCCCAACTAGAGCAAGACCTGGATCCACCAGGTGCATCAGAAGGAAGCAGGGCCTAGGATCCACTCCCAAACCTCTCTGCCACCTCCACAAGAAGCCACTCCCTTCAGATAAAACCATTCCCCAAAATGTGGCCAATCTGCAGGGCAGGGGTTCCACCAGAAAGAATTGCTGGGGGGTTTCAGCACTAAACACTAACACCCATGGAACGTAAATTGACTTTGTCCCTCCACAAACTGGTCATTTTTCATCACGAAACCATAGCGGCATGACCTTTACATGTGGATCAACAGCGCTCGGTCCTTTGACAGCCAGTTCCTTTGACTTGGCCACTTGGTAGTGACCATTCTACCTAAGGATGTGTGACCCAGCGGTGGTACAAGGTGGCTGGACCTCAGTTCGGATGGTGACAACTTCAGCCAAAGCACATTCGTTCTGACTGTCTGTCCTCTGCTTCTGTAACTTTTATTTCCTCAGTGTGAACAGCACTGCACTTGAGGGACTGGAAGGGGGTGCTTCCATAACTGTCATTGCTATGGCGCATGTTTACTTTTGCTCTTCAATTTAAAATTCAGGTCTTCTACATATCTTTGCAACTAGGGAAGAGAAAGCAGGTCTTTTAATTCCAGAACCGCAGTGCACACATCACGCTCCAATGTGGGCTGTGCAGGAGCTCAGTGCCTGGAGGGTTTCAGGTTGCAGGACATCTCCCTTGGGGGCTGTGTCTGATGCCCTGCAGCCAGCCCTGCCGATGGAGCCTGGCTGCTGCCTGCGTTCCCAACGATGAGCCCTTGTGCCCTGGGCTGTTAAGGCTCTGCCTCTGCTGTGAGCTGAAACGCTTTCTCTGAAGAGCCCTCACGGTGCAGAAATAGTGTCTTTGGGTCCTGCTGAGCCCCTACCCCCAGCCCACCGCTGGCACAAGGTGCAGGCACCAGGCACTACTTGGGGCTTCCCCAACCACCTGCATTTTCTAACCACCTGCACTTATTTTCCAATGAAAGGCCAATAAAGAAAGTCACAAACTTCACTTGCAACCTGTGGGCAAAAGGGCAGGGAAGGAAAAGCCCAACCACAAGAAATAACAATCTTGACAAACTTTTTTGCACCTACACACAAAGCCTTGCCTTCAGCTCAGAGACTCTTGGACTCAGGTCAAGTTGCCCTGCCCTCATGCACAGCATAAAACCTTGTCAAAGAGCCGGGAGCTTTCATCCAGCAGCTGTCAGGATGGAAACATGTCTTCCCATTTGCACCCTGTCAAAGGAATGAGCAAGCTGTTTCGCGGCCACAGTTATCCATTTTCTAAAACAAAAGGTTCACGTCAGGTAATCACCTTCATTAGACCATGTTGTGTGTTTTGTGTATGTAAATGACGTCTCTGCCTTGTGGGAGTGGGCACCCCAGGAACTCTGGCTTCTATGACATGCAGATGCCGAGTGACATTGCTGAAGGCAGCCTGCTTGCTAAGGCTGCATCTGTTTGCTATTTCTGACATCAGCGATCAGGCCCCTAACACACCACATTCCCTAGGTTTCTTGTTAGAGCCAAACATATAAACCTGCGGATGGAGTTCCCCCAGCATGGAGAATGAGAATAAAGAACAAATGTGATTCTCAAGCAGACACACCAGCTTAGGCATGAGAGCTCTGGTGCGTGTGTGTGCAGAACCTGCAGAGTTGGGCCAGAACTGAGGTCAAGAGGCAGCCCCATGCCACTGCCTTCCTCCTCAACACCACCAGAGAGACTGGGACTGTGCCCCAGTTAGAGAAGTACTATATTCCTCCTATCCTCTCAGAGCCCAGCCCAGGCCCCAGGGAGAACACAACACACAAGAGAGACATGGGCTCTACCTCGGGGAGCTTACCAGTGAGCAGGAAGGCAACTATTCCTCAAGTGGGTACTCAGATGTGTGAGCCCTCATGAGCTCAGGAAGCCCAGCATGGGTGTTCCCACAGGGGTCAGGGAATGCTGCTGGCAGGTGCCCAGGCAGCTGTAGTGACTCCGCCTTCCTCTCCACACCCCTTTGTGTAGCCATGGAGATAGCACTAAGGCTGGTGATTATGGCGGGGACACAGCCATGACCCTAATGAGCGATGGCCTTTGAGTTAGCGCTAAGGAAAGGCAATTAGAGGAAATTGTATCCTAAGATGTGGGCCTGTGTGGGATGGCTGCCGCATGAAACAGACTGGGCTCGTCGCAACTTCATTCATTCATTCATTTATTCATTCATTGTCCTAAGAGGCTTCCATTTTGCATCCCTTTACCTCTGCTCCCTCCAGAATTGTCCACAGTGAGCTCTCAAGCTCAGTTCCAAGACAAAAAGTTGGGGAGGAAAAAAACAAAAACTAGCTTTTAGGATCCCAAAGCGAGGGGAGTGAGAAGGAAGCCAGGCAGCGGCGGGCATCCCTTCCCCACGTGGTACAGACTTCCAGAGCTCAGAGACCATGGAATATGCAGGTTCACGTCATGAGTCATCTGAGTGTGAGCCTTTCTGGTCCACTGAAGAGGTGTTGGTATGTTTCAGTTGGTGTGTTTGAGCGAACGACATGCCGACTCCCATACTCACGTATAAAACCTAGGAATGTCACTGACCTTAGGTGGAAACGGAACCCGGTAGAAATCTGGCTTTGTGGAGACGGCCATGAGAGTGAGCTAGGACATTCTGCCAAGGTAGTCCTGACCACAGGGGGCCCGCCAGTGGCTTGGGGTCGACCCTCCTCAGCATCACGTGGGCTCCCGGGGCTCAGTGCCTTGGTAGCTTCCCACCCCATCTGCCAAAT